>NC_077227.1:31531755-31606755 GCF_027887165.1 Monodelphis domestica
GAATTAGAGAAGAGAAGACCTGAGGGGGAAAGGGAACACAAGAGCTTTATAGGACCCCAGATCTCAAACGGGAAGGAATTTCATAGGTCATATGAAGGGCTGTTACATAGAAGAATGATGCAGTGGAGGAGACCACTGATTTTGGAGTTAGAGGATGTTGATTCAAATTCTATCTTTGCCTTTTACTACAGTGTAACCTTGAGAAATCACTTTGCTTATCTTAGACTCAGTTTTCTCATCTGTCAAATGGGGATAATAATAGCACCTACCTCCCAGGGTAGATAATAGTGAGATAATATTTGTAAAGTGCTTTGCAAACTTCAAAGGTAGAGAGTTTCCCATTACTGGAGGCAGTTAAGTGGAGGCTGGATGATCAGAACCTGGAGGTGGATTGTTAGGACCTTAGAAACAATTTTTAGGACCTTGGAAATAACCAGTTTCAAGTCACTCATTTATAGATGGAGAAACCGAGACCCACAGAGGGGAAGGTTAGCCATCCAGTTTGTCAGATTCCAACCCAGCTCTCGTGACTCTCAATTCAGTTCTCTTCTTCATTACACCATGGATTCAGGTAAAAATTGGACCCGAGTCCCTTTGAGATTCCTCTTGTTGCTAAGATTTTCCAAATCTTAACAAGTCTGTCCAGCTGTTCAGATTCCTTTCCATTCTCAAGAGGTGAGAAAGTCATTGTAATGCCGTTTTAGCACAACCTCGTGTTTCCTCTTTGATCTCCACCAAGGCACCTGGCACTAACCCAACAGCCCCTTCTTTCCCCTCCAGCTCCTGCTGCCCCTGGCTGCCAGGGCTCTGTGGACAAGAACCCTTTTCCTTCTTCCAAAGAAGAAACAGCTCAGAAAAATCAAAGCTCCTCTCTCTCCATCTCTCCGCTCCAGAGCCACGGGGACTAATAAAGTGCAGGTTATGAAGTGTCATGGCATCCACAATGACCGCTCCTTCATCACTTGCGTAAGAACCCAGCTCCAAAGCCGTTCCTTCTGGGCAGAGGATGATGGAAAAAAAGAGATTTCCCCCCATATATTTATTACGTGAAGCACAATTGGAGGGATGTACACGTCGAGCCCCGAGTAATTAGACATAAAAGAGGCCAGATCAGAGGAGCTGCCAACAATCCGCTCACTGATAATGAAGCTGCTTTATGGGGCCATGAGGCGCCCCGCGTAGATTTCACAATCTGTCCCTGAAATGGGCTGCCTCAGTTATGGGCTCAATGGGGACTGGACAGTGGGTAGGCTGAGAGTGGACATAGAGGACATAGAGAAGGGAGCCTGGCCAGAGACGCTCTCTCCGGCTGGTCATCGTGTGTTAAGAAAGACTTCTTTGATCTTATTCTCTCTCCCCACCTCCAAAGGGACCTCATTGTCCTGGTTTCAGGGGAAGGACGTTGAGATGAGAGATGGAGGGATTGGGGAAGCAGAGATCCTTCCCTGACTAGTTCAAGGCCAATCGAGAAAATTTAGAACTGTAGGATTGAGCAAGAAGGGCCTTAAAAATGAAGCTCTGGTGTTAGGGCTAAAAGGGACTTTAGGAAAGCATCTAATCCAATCCTGACTTTTTATAGACAAAGAGACTTAAGCCAGGAGAGGGGAAGTGAGTTGCCAAAGATCATGTAATTTTTAAGTAGCAGAGGGAGAATTTTGAACTGAGGATTCCTTCATTAGAAGGTAAGCTTTGATGGTAAGAATTGTTCCCCTTTTATACTCATGTTCTTAATACCTAGTGCAATGCTTGGCACATAGTAGGCACTTGAATATTGCTTAATTGATTGATCCAAGTCCCATGAGTCCTTTCTGCCATATGGCATAGTAGATACCTAACACTTTTGATAGGGCCACCAAGATTAAACAAAGGAAGAATGGTTCTGTTTGATGTGGATAGGTCCAAAATCTGAAAACAGAAGTAATGTGGTATAGTGGAAGCCAACTAATAAACATTGATTAAGCACCTACTAGGTGCTAGTCACTATGCTAGGGCCTGGATCTGAAGTCAGAAGGACTTCTAGCTCAAATTCTGCCTCTGATTCTTGAGCAAGTCCCTTAACTCTCTTGGATCTCAGTTTCCTCATCTGTAAAATGAGGGGTGGGAGTAAATGGACTTTAAGGTCCCTTTTAAGTCTAGATCTTCAGTCGTATGATCCTCTGATTCCTTGGAATCATGCGTATTAATATACATTTTTGTTCTTGTTTAGTGACCCTTTGTGACCCCTTTGGGGATTTTCTTGGCAAAGACACTGGAGCGGTGCACCATTTTCTTCTCTAGCTCCTTTTACAGATGAGGAAAATGCCCAAAGGCACACAGCTAGTAAGTGTCTGAGGTTGGATTTGAACTCAAGACCACAGGGCCTGCACTCAATCCACCATGCCAGCTACTTACCCGTGCTTTTGCAAATCTCAAAGTACTTTATAAATGCTTAATTCACTATTGTAGCATCTGCTTTGAGTTTGAGTTCCTGGGGAAAGGGTGCCCCCGATTCAGTCACTTTCAGAATTGTTCTATCTTCTTAGGAAATATTCCTTTGGAAAAACTAATTGATGTTAATAGGTCAAATGATACTGGGTCCAAGGCAAGAGTACCAATAATAATGTAGAGATATTAACTAGCTCTGGTGCCTGAGGTTGGGGAGAGCCCACTGGAATGGGGGCTCGAACCGAAGACACCTCCTTTCCTAGAGAACCTTGACAGGAAGACGTAGCCTTGCTCTGGGAACCCAACTTGCCTAGGATAGAGTGAGTTAGGTGAGAGACCTCAGGGTCTCCAGCCAGTCTTATCCTGGGTTCCAACTTGCCCATTAAGATTAGGATTTGGAAGGAGGACCCCTGGCTTATAAAGGCTGCAAGGGGCTGGATGGGAGGACTTCGAAGATCCCTACCACCTCTAATTCTATTATGCTAAGACCCGAGTGATTGGTGCAGCAGATACAGCACTGGTCATGGAGTCAGTGAGATGCATTTTCTTTAGCTTGAATTTGACCTCACATACTAGCTTTGGGACCCTGGACAAGTTACTTCATTCTGTTTGCCTCAGTTTCCTCATCTGTCAAGTGAGCTGGAGAAGGAAGTGGTGAACCACTCCAGTATCTTTGCCAAGAAAGCCCCAAATGAGGTCTCAGAAGTGACTAAAGAACTGTAAGTCCTTAGGCAATTCTTATGCTTCTCTGGGCCTCAGTTTCTTCCTCTGTAAAATAATGGGGATGGGACCAGATGATCCCTAAACTATAAATCATAAGATCCTAAAAATGCAATCAGTTTAGATAAAAGCTCCACAACCCCCCTCTAAGACTCAATGCCTTCAGACCAAAATCCAGGGAAGGGCCGAGAAAAAAAGAAAAAAAACCAGAAACAAGTCAGGTTAGTTAATCAAAACCGTTGGCCTTGTGTAGACCCAACATCTGGATGCCGGACTGAATTAGGGACTGAGCTGCTTGAATTAGCTGTGGATATCTTGGCAAGGTGCAGATTGATGCAAGGCATGTTGGAGAAGGAGGTAAAAGAAGCAGCCGCCTGGGGCCCGATGGCCCGGCTCAGCAGGTCAGGCTGGGCTGGCAGGTAGCTGCTTGAACTGGAATTGAGATGGGTGGATGGGTGGGTGGATGGGTGGGTGGATGGATGGGTGGATGGGTGGATGGATGGGTGAATGGGTGGGTGGATGGGTTGGTGGATGGATGGGTGAATGGGTGGATGGATGGGTGGATGGGTGGGTGGGTGGGTGGATGGGTGGATGGATGGATGGATGGGTGGATGGGTGGATGGATGGATGGGTGGATGGATGGGTGGATGGATGGGGAAAATAAAGGAGCGCCATCAAACTACAGTGCTATTAGAGAAAGGCCCAAGGCCAAATTAAAGGACAGAAGCTTCTACCTCACAGCTGTGGAGGCTGCAGCCCGTCCCAGTCTAGGGGGCTTCCAAAAGTCAGCCCCACCAGGCAGCAACAGCAGCCGGCTCGCCGAACAAAGGACAGCAACCTGCATCAGTTGGACACATGTAGCCCGCACGGTCTCGGCTGCTTCTCCCACGCTATTTCCCTCTTCCTGGCTTGGGCCTTGGCTGAGAGAGCCAAGAGCCGGGCCTTGTTTCCCTGTGCGTGGAGGTGTATTTGGGCTCTGACCCAGCTCCTAAAATAGATTCCAGATGACTTTTCTCCTCCTTCCCGTCCCCACCTTGACTGTTTCAGAGATTAAGACCCTTTCCCCTCTTGTCAGCAGGCCGCCTGAGGGAGGGGCTCACTGGATCACTTGCTCCTTTCAGCCTGGGGAGGCCAGAATGGTGTGGAATACTCATCAGGCTTGGCTGGTGGGAGAGTTGATGCATTTCCTGGCTTGTCCTGCTTTGAGGGAGACAGAGGGTAGAAGAGCCTGAAGGCTTGAGCATTAGCCGGAGAAATTTCAGCCCCTCTTCCCGATCTGAGGCCCCTGGCACCTTGCTCCCCAGCTGCTGCTCCTTGGCCTTCTTCTCAGGGTGTAGCCCCAGGCAATTGAACTCATAACTGATGAACACATGTGGTAGAAAGAGGGCTGTCTCTGAAATCAGATGTGGGTTCAAATCCCATCTCTGCTAACGATTTCCTCCGTGATCTGGAATAAGGAAATTCTCTTTTGGGGACTTCAGTTTCCTCATTTGTAAAATGAAAGACCAGACTGAATGACCTTCAGTTGTGGAAGCACAGGCTTAGAGCTGGAAGGATCATAGAGTCCAACCCCCTGCATTTATAGATGACAAAACCAAGGCCAAGTCACCCAGATAGAATATGGGAGGGCCAGTGCCATATTATAGTCTTTCTGCCCCCAAATCTGGCTCTCTTGCCTTCCCATAACACCATCGATTTAGCACTGACCTTAGGATCATCAAATCCAATGCCCTTTACTTTACAAGGGAGGAAACTGAGGCTCAGAATACTTATCCCCAAAGTCCCTCAGAAGGGAAGAGTTGGCATTGAGATTTGAACCCATGTCCTCTCGGGTCAACACCTCCCTTTATACTCTGAGATTTTGTACTTCTATGATTCTTGACTTTCTCTCTTATAGATCTTTCTCCTATTATCGTACCTGAGACTTCCTATGTCTCCCTGAGTTCTATTATGGAGTCTGGAATTATTATCTCAGGGAGTACAGACTGGCAATGTCCCCTTGGGCAAGTCATTTTTCCTCTATGGTTTCCTCTTCTGTGAGAGGAAAGGGATCTCTGTCAACTTTAAAATCCTATAACCTCAAGTCTACGGTAGGATAGGAGGGGCAGCTGCCCCTGGCCCAACCCTGGAAGTTGGACGTAGGAAGAACACATTGCTGAATGAGGGAAAGTTAACATATTGGGCAAATGAGGTGGAATCCTTAAGAAATATTTAGAGGCAACAGCAGTGATTCTCAAAGTGTGGTCTGGAGACCCCTTGGGTCCTTGAGACCCTTTTGGAGGCCAAATCCCTGTGACCTGTTAAAACGCAGACATTTTCATAAGTGTCTGTAGAAATAATCCCCATAAACACAAGCTCTTGGAGGAGGCGGTCCACAACAATTCTCAAGGGTGTAACGAGGTCGAGAGGCCAAAACAATCGACAATCGAGAATCACTGGGTCAGAGCACTGGGCTGAGTTCAATAAGATGGAACTCACAAGGCAGAGTATGAAGTCTGAACCTCAGGTTCACAAAAATCATCTTCATAAGTACACAGGAGGGGGGGGGGACACATACTTAGACAGGAGTTTATTGGAAAAAAAGAGTTGGGGGTTTTGGTGAACTGCAAACTCATTAGGAGCCATTGGTTTGATGTGGCTGCATGAAAAGCTAATAATGGTGGTAATAATAATAATAGCTAGATTGTATATATTACCTAATATATGCTAGGCTTGATGCCAAGCACTTAACAAATGTTTTCTCATTTGATCCTCACAACAACTCTGTGAGTGGGTAGCATCATTTTTACAAATGGGGAAACTGAGGCAGAAAGAGATTGAGGTCCTTGACCAAGGTTATACAGCTAGCAAGTATCTGAGGCCAGATTTGAACTTAGGCTTTCCTGACTTTAGAATCAGCACTCTGACATTAAAGAAGGCAGAAATATTTCTAGGCATTTTTTAAAAAAGTGATTTATTGATGTTCTCTGCCCATGTCTTGTGGGCTGTTTCAAGTGACACAAGTTGTTGCTGTTGTCCAGTCATTTTTCAGTTGTATCTTTGTGACCCCATTTGGGGTTTTCTTAGCAAAGATACAAGGGTAGTTTGCCATTTCCTTCTCTAGCTCATTTGGCAGATGAGGAAACTGAGGCAAACAGGGTTGAATGACTTGCCCAGGCTCACACAACTAGTAAGTGTCTGACATAAGATAGAGAGTAGCAACAAGGATGGGGAAGGCCTTGAGTCCACATGAAAGAAGGAAGAAAATGGGAATGTTTATAGTCTAAAGAAGAGACAACTTGGGGGCAGCTGGGTAGCTCAGTGGATTGAGAGCCAGGCCTAGAGACGGGAGGTCCCAGGTTCAAATCTGGCCTCAGACACTTCACAGCTGTGTGACCCTGGGCAAGTCACTTGACCCCCATTGCCTAGCCCTTACCACTCTTCTGCCTTGGAGCCAATACACAGTATTGACTCCTAGACAGAAGGTAAGGGTTTAAAAAAAGAAGAAGAAGAAGAAGAGACAACTCCAGGAACATGAAAACTACCTTCAATGATCTGGAGGACCCTCAGCAGGGAGAGGGATTAGATTTGTTCTGTTTGACCAAAAGACTGAACTAAGAGCAATGGGTGGTGATAGCAGAGATAAATTGAGTCTTAATTATTTATTTATTAATTTTTATTATTTTTATTATTAAAAAACTTTGTAACAATTAGAGTTACCCCAAAGGGCAGCTAAGGAGTACTCAGGACAGGGCCTGATGTGGGGCAGGCTCTTAATAAATGTTGATTGATGAATTGATTGGTTGGTGATGGCTTCTTCCTCATCGGCGGTCTTCTATAGAAGCTGCCCAACCATTCACTGGCATGCTCCAGTGGAGAATCTTTTCTAGGGTCCTGCCCACCTCAAACGTGCTGGAACTCGAGGTGCAGGTGGAGAACCCCTTTCTTGCCCCAACATTTTCTCCTGGAAAATACTCTTCCTGTCTGTAACTTCTCCAGGGTGCTGTGATGAGTTTGCTGAGACACATCTGCCTGGATGCCAATATTCCTGGATATACATCTCCAAACAACCCTCCTCCCTACAAGATACAGTGCCACGTCTGGGTAGGCAGCTGGTGGGGACCCGAATCTTTGGTAGTTCTGTTCCTGAGACCTTTCTACTCCCCCAGCACCGAACACTTCTCACTCCTTTTACTCCTCGCCCCTTCTTTCCTTGAAGGAGTATTTAGCCCTGATTCTTGGGCCTGGGACTACTTTTCAGTGGTTGTCAGTGGAGTATTCCTTGCCCACATGTTGAAAGTCCAAAGCCTTTTGGGGTGAGCTCTCTCCCACACCCAGCCCCTGGACCTGGCTTCTCCAGCATGGCCCTACCTACCCCCAACAGCAAATCGTCCTTCCAGCCTGAAGCTGCTAATGGTTATGTTTCCAGGGAAGAAGTCTGAATTCAGCAGGTGGTGATCTGGCATTTGGAAAGGTTCTTACAGATCATCTAGTCCAACCTTCATCTTTTACAGAAGAAGAAACTGAGGCCCAGAAAAGGGAAACAGCCTGGCATCAGAAAGCTGGTCCAAATCTAGTGTTTTTCTAGTGAGAGGGGTTGAAAGGAAGAATTGTTATCACGTTACTTTCTGTGTCTCCAAGTCCATATTTAATCATCAGCAACCAAGGAGAATTGCCTGTAAAGGGGTCCTGAGTCTTTCCCCTCCAGTGTTCAAGGGCTTTCTTGAAGTCTGGCCAAGCCTCAGGGTGATTTTCATAGCCAGGGTCTAGTCATTCCTGGGAGGAGACAGATAATGGGGAGGGAAGGAATGACAGGAGTTAGAAAAGTGAATGTAAGTGGATTAAATTAAATTAATTTAAATTAATTAAATTAAATTAAATTAATGTTTTTCCCTTGCCTCTAAAAGATTCAGTTTGTGAAGGTGCTGACACCATGGAGGGGAAATTCCATTGCTTGTCCCCCTGAGCCAGGGAAGATGGAATTCAGTGGCCCCAATTGACTATGAGTGAAAGTTGGAGATCACAGGCTTAGGTAGGTGACTAGTGCAAGGATGTTGACCTCAGCAATTTCATTGGCTGACCTTTAAATTTCCTGAGGAAGGGACAGCAGATGTCAACAGTGTCAACATGTGCATTGAAGAAATGGAGCCTCCATAGTTTGACCCCAAGAGTTACATAAGAGAGAGAAATGCTGCATGGATCAGGAGCCAGGAATAGTAGAGTGATAGGGTGGTAAAGGACAAGGGGAGATCAATATGATGGGGAAGACTGATTCCAATGCTTAGAGGAGCAACAAGGCACAGCAGAGCAAGCCAGGACGATAGTTAGCACTTATACTGTGAGTCTTGTGGACTGTGCAGGCCGGGGGAAAATGGGTTAACACCTTATTGACTGCATTTTCCCTCTATGGGGCTGGAGAGTCAAACTCGGGGTGACACTCTGAAAGTAATTATATTGGGGAAGTGGGATCCATCGAAGAGAAGATCATTGACCATCAATGATCCTTTCTGAATTCTTTGTCAAATTTTCATAAAGGATGCTCTATATCCCATGTTTTCTTAAGTCTAGAATTCTCTAGATGAAAGGTAGAGAAAAGTCAAATACTTCATGTTCCCAAGACTCAGATCCTGAATGTAGGTTAACATGAGCCATATGGATTACTGGAAGAAACCCTAATGATTGAATCAGGTTAATGTGAGTTCAAAGCTTCAGTAACGGGTCAAGTTATATGAATTATTTCTTAAAGTTTTTCAGGATAACAAATGGGATTTCAGGACGTTTTTTCTTTCTTCAGTAGTGATGGTGGGGGAGGTGAGTAGTTCAAAGATACGAAGAACATCAAATCTGCAAGACTCCAGACCCCTCTGTGGTGATAGCATAAATGAACTTTGAATTCCTCCCCTTTCTGGATTCTCCTTCCTTCTAGCTATTCCTCCAAACCCTTAAGAGATGTCATCTTGCTCAGATGAAGGGAAGGTGGTACAGTGGATAGTGTGCTAGCCCTAGAGTCAGGAAGTTCAAATCCCTGGGTGAGTCACTTCACTTCTGCCTACCTCGGTTTTCTGAACTGTAAAATGAAGAGAATAATAGCACCTACCTTCAAGGGAGGATAAAATGAGATAATATTTGCAAAATATTTTGCAAACCTTAAAGTATTTCTATAAATATCAGTATTATTATGATCAATGTTATTATTTTTTTGGAGACAGACAATCTGGCTTTACATCCCAACTGCTAATTATTCACTGAAATTACGACTAAATGTCTTTACATTTCTTGGCTCAGTTTCATTAGCTGTTGAAAAAAATTGTGCTTGGCCCAGACCTAGACAATCTCTAAAGTCTCTTCCAACCCTAAAATTGATCGTCCTGTAATATATCCATGTTTGTGCATAGTAGAGATGTTTGGAGGCTGTAAGTGGGTCAAACAGTAATCTCTTAGTTGCTAAATTCAGTCCTCTTCCTTCTGTCTTTAGGTTTAGATCCTGTCAAATGCTTCCTGCTCTCGGATGCTTTCTTCTCCCTCGGTTTCCATAACATGACTTCCTAGTTTCCCACCTCCCAGTCTGACCACTTTTTTTCAACCTCCTTTCCTGGGTCAACTCCAACTTCTTAACTGTTGACAACTTCCAGGGTTCTGTCTTG
Source organism: Monodelphis domestica (assembly GCF_027887165.1). Classification (NCBI taxonomy): domain Eukaryota; kingdom Metazoa; phylum Chordata; class Mammalia; order Didelphimorphia; family Didelphidae; genus Monodelphis; species Monodelphis domestica. The sequence continues at coordinate 31,541,523 of NC_077227.1, forward strand.
AACTCTCTTCTTTGATGAGACTCTTTCTTTGATGAATTCATCTACTCCCAAGGGTTCAGGTATTAGCCCTTTGCAGAATACTGCCAATGGGTATCCCATAGGCATCTCATTTTCCAAATAAAACTCATTATCTTCTCCTCTAAACATGCCCCTTCTCCAATCATCTCTGTTTCTTTTGAGGGTACCATATCATCCTTCCAGGTATCTAATCTGTGTTATGGCATCCTGGAAATAGCACTTGATTGATTATTTTTAAAGGCCATGGGTGTGAATCCTGATTTTTCCACTTACTACCTAAGTGACTTGGGATAAAGTCAACTCTCCCTCTATGGAACTCAGTTTCCTTTGTGAAACAAGGCAGTTGGTCATGAAGTCCCTCTGAAGTTTCTTACAATTACAGATCTATCTCCTATGATTCTTCCTCGACCCAGGCTATCCAATAGCCCTCTTAGGCCATGGCCAGAGTCTGACTTCAGGAATTCCAGCTCCTAGAAATCCTGAGTGGTTTCCAAGGTGGGAAATGATGTTTCTACTCTGTTCATCCATTTTTCTATGTTCTCCTCTGGATACCTTAAAAGTTTAATTAATTCTCCCCAGACTTTGTCCTTGATTTATAGAAATAGAAGGGAGGATGCTATCTGCCTGCCCTGAGGAATGTGTGTGTGTGCAACTGTGGGAGGAGACAGAAAGAGAGGGAGGAAAGAGAGAGGGAGAGACAGAGACAGAGAGAGACAGAGAGAGACAGAGAGAGACAGAGGGGGGGGGAAGGAGGGAGGGGCTTTATGGAGATGGGGAGGAGACTGAAATCCAAGTCTGCTCTCAACTCCACCCTCTTTCCATGAAACCCTTTCACAATGATTAACTAAAAGAATATATTAAAGCCTTAATTCTACAGTGGCAACACACTCATCTTCCATTCTTTGTTCCTGAGAGTGAGGACTGGAAATCTGAAAAATTAATATGGAGGAATTTTCATAGATCACAGATTTAGAGCTTAAAGGGAACTTAGAAGTCATCTTGCCCAACTCTTTGTATTGAGATGAGGAAACTGAGGCACAGGGGTGAGAAGTGGGGAGGGGACTTTCCCAAGTTTACACAGCTTAGTAAATGACTGAGGTAGGATTCGAGACCATGTTCCTTGACACCAAATCCATCACATCCAATATAACATGTCACTTGTTTGTAAAATAATAAATGGTTCCCAGATTTAAGGCTCAAAAGGACCCTAGAGGCTACTGAGTCCAACACCTTCATTTTACAGATGAGTAAACTGAGGCTTGGAAAGCTTAAGTGACTTACCACTTGGTGGTCACAAAAAGTGTTTTTGATTCAGTCATTTCAGTCATGATTCTTTCTATCTTCACTTGGGGCTTTCATGGCAGAGATACTGGAGTGGTTTGCCATTTCCTTCTCCAGTTAATTTGACAGATGAGAAAATTGAGGCAAATAGAATCAAGAGACTTGTCCAGAGTCACATAGTAAATGTCTGAGGTCAGATTTGAACTCATAAAAACAAATCTTCCTGATTTGCAGCCCAGTGTTCTATTCACTTCAACACCTAGCTGTCCGCACAATTAGTGTTAGAGGCAGGATTGAAACAAGGTCTTCATGACTGCAAGTTCACCCTTCTGACCACCACACCAAACAACCTCTCTAGGATGTCCGGGCAGAGGAGTAGAAAGACCACTGGATTCAAAATTAGAAAAGCTGAGTATGAATTACAGCTCTGACACTACTACCTTTGTTACCTTGGGTAAGTCATTTAATTTCTAAATTTCCTTATCTGTAAAAATGATAGGATTGGATCAGATAACCTCTGGGCTCCTTAGAGTAGGTCTAACTAAAAAAACAACCTCACCTTCTATCTTAGAATTGATACTAAATATCAGTTCCAAGGCAGAAGAGTAGTAAGGACTAGGCAATTGGGGTCAAGTGATTTGCCCAGGGTCACACAATTCGGAAATGTCCAAGGCCCTTATACTTGTAAATCTATAATCTTTTCAATCTTGGAGAACTGCAATGGAGAAAATAATTTGTAAACCTTAAAGCGCCATAAAGTATTCACCATTATCATCCCCATGAGCATGGGTTGATCCAATGGATTCCCTTCCATTTACTTGCATGCTCTGCTTTTGACAAACCACCAGCTTTCCCACACCTTCTAGGAGATGTGGCAAGAGGACATTCTACCTCTTGAGAGTTCCCTGAGGGGGCTGGAGTAGAGAGAACCTTGCATGAGAGCAATCATAGAATATTCTCATTGGAACGGAAGGCAGAGAGCATCTAGTTGCACCCATACCTGAACAGGAATCCCCTCACACCATGAGTGTCCCTACACTGATGCAATCATAACTCCTTTAGATATTCCTGTGACAATTGCTTACAATTATTCAGTGTAACTCAATGAGCCTTCATCAAGCATCTCCTATGATGCAGACGCTGTGTGGAGTATTGGATACAGACCAGTCCTTGCCCTCAAGTTGCTTATCTTCTACCAGGTTTAAGGTTTGCTAAATGCTTTGTGTGCATAGCACTGGGAGCGCCACAACTTGCTCAAGGAAGAAGTATAAGGTTTACTATCTCCATTTAACAGATAAGGAATTTGAGCCTCAGAGAGAGGAACTTATTTTCCCTAAATCACATGGCTGAGAAGTGATGGAATCAGGATTACAACCCACGTGTTATGGCTCTAAGTCCTAGAATCTTCCAGCTACAACTTTGGAAGGGTAGTCAGAGCGGTTTGGGCTTTTGCTGCTACTAAGCCGCCATCTTGGCTCCACCTCACAAAAATATAGGCTACTTTGGAAACATCTCTGGAAACCCCAATTGACATACTTAAAAGCAAAATGGTGGAATCCAACTAGCTTCTTGCCTTGAACCCTGCCCAGAATTATACATTTCATCAGAGCAGTTTATTTCACTCATCTCAGGGCTGTTACTTTGAGGTAGTTAGTAAGAATTAAAAAAAAAAACTAGTTTGAATTAGTCACAAAGCAAATAGCAAATAGTTTAAAGGATAAGTATTTTATTTATACATTATTTATTATTATTAAATTAAAAATAAAATAAAATAATTATTAATAATATAATAAATATTAATTTATTTATAAGTATTTAAAATGACAATAGATTAATTTAAAAATCAATTAAGTTTGTTCAACTAGAAAATTATTTGAATGAATGGGGAAGCAGGTCTGCTTAACAGATTGGTAGATGGCTAAAGTTGGACAGATGTCATGCTAATGACGGAATTATGGACAGCTAGGTTGTGCAGGAGATAGAATGTCAGGCCAAGAGTCAGGAAGACCTTTCTTCCTAAATTCAAATCAGACCTCAGATACTTCCTAGCTATGTGATCCTAAGCAAGTCATTTCACTTTGTTTGCTTCCATTTCTCCATCTGTCAAATGATCTGGAGAAGGAAATGGAGAACCCCCAGTCTCTTTGCCAAGAAAACCCAAATGGAGTCAAGAAGAGATAAATATGATTGAAATAACTGAACGACAACATTAACAACAAAAACAGAATTGGGCCAGCATCTTTATTTTATTTTTAAAATATTTTTAAACTTACCTTCTGTCTTACTAATAACTCTAAGACAGAAGGACAAAGTCTAGGCAAATGGGTTTAAGTGACTTGCCCAGGGTTATATACCTAGGATGTGTTTGAGGTCAGATTTGAACCCAGGTCCTGTTGACTCCAGGCGCTCTCTCAACTGTACCACCTCGCTGACCCAACACCCTTATTTTAAAGATAAGGATACTTCCAGAGTTGAACTAAAAATTCCCATTTTACCATTTTAGAGCTGGGAGTGACCTCTCTACCACTCTTTTGTCTGTAACACTGTAACAGCGGTCACCTGGTTCAAACATTTTATTTTAGAGGAGGAAGCTGGGACGCTGACAGATTGGCACTTGTCCAAGTTTCCAGGACTAGTAAATGCCAGAGCTGGGACTTAAGCCCAGGTCTTCTGATTGGAATCTATATTATTAGCACCTCCATGACTTGAAGCATGACCCCTTGTTCCAAGCCCATTTTATAGATGAAAAGGATACTGGATTTGGAAGTCAAAAGACCTAAATTTAAATTCTCACTCCACTGCTTAAACAGTTGTGTGACCCTGGGCAATTTGGCTTCTAGTCTGGTCTTCAATTTCCTCCTCTGTAACCTGAGGCAATTGGATTGGATGATCTCCAAGGTGTCTTCCTGTTCTGGATAAATAGTCCTCTGCTCTTAAATAGAAGGTAGAGGGGGCAGCTGGGTAGCTCAGTGGATTGAGAGCCAGGCCTAGAGATGGGAGGTCCTGGGTTCAAATCTGGCCTTGGACACTTCCCAGCTGTGTGACCCTGGGCAAGTCACTTAACCCCCATTGCCTAGCCCTTACCACTCTTCTGCCTTAGAACCAATACACAGTATTGACTCCAAGACTGAAGGTGAGGGTTTAAAAAAGAATAGAAGGTGGAGGTGTACAGGGGGATTCTAAAGGGAGGTCCTCTCCAGGGACCCTACCTCCACCACACAGAGCTCTAACCTGTATCTAACCTGCATTACAGAGGATGCTCAAGAAACATATAAGCTCATCTGGTCTCACTGGCAATGCGTCATGAGTTTCTTGGGGTTGACCACATCATAATGCAGCCCTATGGGTTGTGGGAGGGTCTACATGGAGAAGACATGATCTGGGTCCTTTGGATGTGAGTGGTAAACCAGTGCTTCGTCCTCACCTGAGGACAGGTGTTCCTTTTCACCAACTGCTCCTGAGGATGACCTGTGTGAGAGGCTCCAGATCTCCCTTTCAAGGGAACAGAGCACCACATTCTCCCTCTCAGCTTGAGGTGTATAAATGCAAAACTGGACTGGTGATTCTCTAAGGTCCTTCCACCCTAAAAATCCAAGATTTCCTCAAGGGGGTCAGTTTAGGGATTTTTCAAAGTAGGAAGCTAGTAATATACCGGTGCACCAGAGGACTGAAGGCTTTGAAGGCTTTGAAACTAGAAGGGAACTTTTAAAAATACCTTTCTCCCTAGCTCTCTCTCTCTCTCTCTCTCTCTCTCTCTCTCTCTCTCTCTCTCTCTCTCTCTCTCTCTCTCTCTCCATCTATCTATCCATCTATCCATCTATCTATCTATCTATCCATCTATCTATCTATCTATCTATCTATCTATCTATCTATCTATCTATCTATCTATCTATCTATCCATCTATCTATCCATCTATCTATCTATCTATCTATCTATCTATCTATCTATCTATCTATCTATCTATCTATCTATCTATCTATCTATCTGTCTGTCTGTCTGTCTGTCTGTCTGTCTGTCTATCCATCCATCCATCTATCTATCTATCTATCTATCTATCTATCTATCTATCTATCTATCTATCTGTCTGTCTGTCTGTCTGTCTGTCTGTCTGTCTGTCTGTCCGTCCATCCATCCATCCATCCATCCATCCATCCATCTATCTATCTATCTATCTATCTATCTATCTATCTGTCTGTCTGTCTGTCTGTCTGTCTGTCTGTCTATCTATCTATCTATCTATCTATCTATCTATCTATCTATCTATCTATCATATCTGGCTTAGAATCAATACTAGGAATTGGTTCCAAAGCAGAAGAGGGGCAAGGGCTAGGCAATGGGGGTTCAGTGACTTGCCCAGTAAGAGTCCAAGGCCAGATTTGGCTCTCTATCCCCTGAGTCACCTCTGCCCACTAGAAAGGAACTCTAAGCTCATTTTATAAAGGAGGAAACTGAGACCCAGAGAGGGGAAAACATTTGCCCAAGATCATGTTTGTAGGGAATATTCTGCATAGGAAATACTGTATTCCCTACAAGTATACAGCAATTTTACTGGTAGGAAGTCAAACAAATGCTTCCAGCTTTACCATCTCCACCTGGAATTTTTTAGTCTTGCTCCTGAGATGATCCGCTTGCATGAAGGATGTAAGGGAGGAAGAGAGGGAGGGAGGGAGGGAAAGAGGAGGGAATGGGGAGGAAGCAAAGAAGGAATTTTACAAACACATTTATTAAGTGCTTCTTCTGTGCCAAACACAGTGCTAAGCAGTGGGGCTACAAATAGAAAGCTGAGCCAGCCTCTGCTCTCCAGCAGCTTACAGGTTCCAACTGGGTGAAAACATATAGGAGGGCTCAGCTTCAGGATGGATGGAAAGGCACTGTGGTCCTTAGGGTCCACTGGCAGATCAGATGGCAATGCCTGGCATCTGGAGGGCAGAGTGCCTGGCAGTTGCTGACGTGCATTGTCTTCTATGTTCCTGGAAGACTTGCACTTTGTGGGTCTTTCCTCATCCAAGTAGTGTGAGGGACCACGTCTGCTTTGTAGCAGTAGGGATAGAGAGACCCAATCCCCAGCCATTTGGAAGAGGGAATTGAGCCTGAGGGTCAGAGTGGGGTTGAGGCTCTAGGTTCTCTTTCACAGGGATGTGAATGGCAGTGGACAGCAGATAGTCAGGAAGAATAAATAGGAAGGAGTCAAAGGCAGGCAGATTAGGGGAAAGTAGAAATCCTGGTGGAATCTGGGGGAGGGGAAAGTGATCCCTGGGGAACCTGCTCCATTGGGTCTTCCAGTTGCAGGGCAGTTAAGAGCATCCTATTTTGAGGGTGAGATGGAGGAAGGATCTCCTCATCCTGGGGACGCCACTCAGCAGCATTGCATAGGAGCTCTGCAGAATGGGGTGAAGAAAGTCCTTTCAGGCCCCCTACAGCACCTTTGCTTGCCATGGAATCAACCTGGGAGCTAGACTCAAAGGTACCTAGCAGAACTGAGGCAGCATCTTTCCTCCTCCACCCAAACTGATATACTTAACCGATGAATCCATAAGCATTGATTAAGCACCTACTAGGCACCAGGCACTTCTCTAGGTGCAGGACACAAAGACAAAATGTAACCATCCCTACTTTCAGTGAGCTTTCATTCTACCAGAGACACATGTTAGCATTTAGGAAATACAGACACAGTTTCTCCAGGATGGAGGCAGTGGAGAGAGGAGTGGGAGAAGAATGAGAAAACAATCTGATCGTAAACTACAAGGCTGGGGTTCGACTTGCTCTAAACAACTAGATGACATGGATTTCTGCTTCCATCTCTCACTGCTTTCTTATCCTATATAGTCCATGGCACTCATGGGATCATAGGTTGTAGAGCTGGATGAGATCCATCCCTCTCATTTTATAGAGGAGGAAACTGAGGCTCAGAGAAAGCAGGAGGGTCTCGGCTGCCCTCCCTGGCCAAAGAGGTGCAGGTATAAAGCTGGACTGGAAGTTCCAAGTCAGCTGAGATTGCTCTCCATTCCCGTTTCTTGGAAAGGATGAATATGGAGCTAAGTACCAACTCCAAGAAAGGAGCTTGGGATCCTCCCAATGGGACCCTAACAAGAGTGGACAGCCTCTTCATTGACAATTACATAGCCTGTAGACTAAAAAGGAGATCCACTATCTCAACTGTCCCCTAGTCTACATCTCATCTTAAGCTTTGGAAATGGAAGCAGCAGCTTCTGGGGGAGTCATCTCCGATATGGAAGCCTCTGTTGGCCCTCTACAAGTCCCTTCTGTGACATCCTAGGAAGGACCTACAGCTGGAGAAGGAGAAGGATGGAGCCTCCTCCCTTCACTGGCTCCCCACTGCCCTTTGGGGTATCTCATGATAGTTTCTTTCTCCAGTAGATAATGAATTGAGCTCATGGCTTGTTCCTATTGTGTGTAATGACAGGGCAGTGCCAGCTTTTCCCAGCCTGCCCAGGATAGATGTGAGATCTGTCTAGCCAAGTCCAGTCAGTCTGGCTTTCTCCTGCTTCTCCTCTCTCCCTCAGTCCTTCTCTTCTGGCTCAAAGCATATCCCAGCCAGCCAGCCAGCATCCCCCTGGAGAGAAGGGGATAGATGGTCAATCTGTTCATAGGCTGCTCAGTTCAGGCCTAGAAGCTGGGATTCTGGAGGGATGATCCTGTCAGGAATGCCCAGAGAGACTTAGCAAGGAAATTTAGAACTGGGACTGGAAGGTCAGTCTGTCAACCAGCCAAGAAACATTTAAGAGCTTCCTGCGTGCCAGGGACTGTGTGCTAAGTGCTAGGCATCTCAATTAAAGAATGATTGGGCTCGGAGGGACTTTAGAACAGAAGATTTCAAAGCTAGAAGGGCCTTTTGGAACATGAAAAGTCAGCACTCTCAAGAAGGTCTTGAGAGCACAGAACACAGAATGTCAGAATCAGAAGGAACCTTAGAACATAAAACCTAAAATGCCAGAAGAGGATTTAGGATAGGAAATAGAACTAGATGGGACAGTTGGCTGTAGTTAGCATCTATGCAGGAGGTGGTGCCCACCTGAATCAGACTAGTGGCAGCATGATTGGAGGGAAGGCAGCAGATGCAAGGGTTACTGAGGAGGTTAAAATTATAAGGGCAGTTAGGTGGTACAGTGGATAGAGGACCAGGACTGAAATCAGGAAGGCCTGAGTTCGAGTCTGACTTCCCTAGCTGGGTGGCCCTGGGCAGGTCATTTAGCCCTGTTTGCCTCAATTTTCCCATCTGTAAAATAAGCTAGAAAAGGAAATGGCAAACCACTCCAGAATCTTTGCCAAGAAAACTCCCAAAGGGATTTCAAACATCTGAAATGATTGAACAATAAAAGTGGATGACTAGACAACTGTTTGGATGTAGGGAGGTGAGGAAGAACTAAGGATGGATCTGAGTGACTGGAAGTCAGTAGTCAACAAGTTGGGAATATTGGAGAGTTTTGGGAAAGGATGATGAGTTCAGTTTGAGTCTGAGTCTCAAATGTTGAGTTCGAGACACCTACAGGACATCCACTTTGAGATGTTAGTGTTCTGGGAACGTAGCTCTGGAGAGAGCCTGAGGATGGATAAACGGTTCCAGGAACCCTCTGCATCCAGACTGAATCTGTGAATGCTAAGGTCACCTGGTGTGACAGTATAGAGAGAAATGGGGAGAGGGCTCAGGACAAAGCCTGAGGGTCCATCTATAGGGGCCTGAGAAGGAGCAATCAGATAAGTAAGAAGAGATCTGGGAGAGGGCAGAGTCCCCAAAACCTAGAAAAGAGAGAGAATTCAGGAGCCAAAGGTGGTCAATAGAGAAATCAAGAATTATCCAGAATATTTGCTGAGTATCTGCCCTGTGCTGCCCTACTGTGGGAGAAGAAACCATTGTTTCTACTCTCAAAAAAAAAGTAGAAACTAAGTTTGGGGGAGACAAACCATATCCACACAAAACAGTTATACAGTAGATCATAAGGAGGCACTTAGGATGGAAACTCCTTCAGAGTTTCTTTTCCCAGTGCTTGGTACAAGTCCTAGCGCATAGTAGGTGCCTAATAAGAGCTGATCCATTAATAAGCTACAAGATAATATAATGATAAAATGTCAAAATGAGACATTTATATGATGGGGTAGGAATTCAGATGAGGGAGAGCTTGTTGTGGCTGAGGTAGGCAGACAAAGCCTTCTAACAGGAGTAGAAACTGAGGCAGCCTTGAAGGATAGGTATGATTCAGGTCAAGAAGAAAGGAGAGAGATGGGAACTTTTTGGGAGAGTAGCCTACAGAAGGAAATGCTCTGAGATACAAAACTTCTCACGATCTAGCTGTAACTAGGGCTGGAGGCCTGGGGCTTTGTCTTTAGGTCCTAAAAATCTGAGGGGATTGATAAATATTTTCAGTCCCAAATACTGAAAACAACCTAATTCAGCAAGAATTAATAGTTTCAAATAGGAAGCTATGAAAGGGCAATTTCCATTTCTGCTTCCTCTTCCCCATGATGAACATTCTGGCTTTATCCCATCTTGTTCTCTCCACACCCCCTACAGTAGCCTCCCCATCTTCCTTGAAGTCTCCGCCATCTTCCCATCCCCACATGAATAGGAATGGAGCACATAATTTTTGCTTGTACCCTAGGCACAAAAATTCCTGCTTATAACCTATATATCATCCTATGTCCCCTTCCACACAGTGCTCCTCATTCCCTTCTTATCTGGCCTATATCCACTGCTTATTCTAAACTCCTTGCATCAGAACGAATCCTGGAGGGGCTTCCATTTTGAAATCTTTATGTCTGTTCTCAGGACAAGCTAGGTGCTACGGTGGATAGAGCATTGAGCCTGGAGTCAGGAAGACCTAAGCTCAAATCTGACCTCAGATATTTATTTGCTGAGTGACCCTGAGCAAGTCACTTAATCCTGTGTGCCTCAGTTTCCTTATCTGTAAATGAGTTGTGGAAGGAAATGACAAACCACTCCAGTATCTCTGCCAAGAAGACTCCAAATGGGGTGGCAAAGAGTCAGACGTGACTGAAAATGACTGAACAACAAAAGAACCAATATGGCTGTTTTTTTCCACCTGGAAGGGCCCCGGGGTCAATTCAGATGCCATGTCCTGGTAGAAGATCCCCAGGTTGACCCGATCCATAGAGAGGGTCACCAAGCAAACCACCCGAAGGGGAGGGTGATGGGATACGAGTGCTAGAGCTGGTGAAGGGGGAGAGGGGGACAGAGCCCAGAGTCCGGCTTCCTCAGGGCATTTGCTTTTGGAGGACAGAAGCAGCAGGTGCAGCTCAGATTGCCACAACCCGGAGACATATGCTTATCGGCCCCTTTCAAGCTTCCCTTGTTCAAAAACCAGCCCAACAAAACCCATCTTTCTCCTCGGAGTTCATACATCTTTGAAGCCTGCCCTAATTTCTCAAGTCTCCAGGCGGAGACAGACATTTAGTGTGTTTGGTCAGGCCCGTTGCCAGCCAGCAGTCCCCGGGCCCCTCCGGGCTTGGCCTCCCCATTCCTAGAACTGCTCCCAAGCAAGGACATATGTTGTTCACACAGCAGTAAATCACAGGCCCTTTTTTCTTCTTTGGGGAGAAGAAGTCTCAGAGCATCTCTGGAGCCTAGGGAACAGGGGGGAAAGGGAGAGCCCCTACAGGGAGACCCTCTGCCTCCCCCCACCCCAACCCTGCAGCCTTGAACAAACAGCTTCTTTAGCTGAAAAGCTCGTGGGAGAGGGGGGTTTGGGTGGGGGACAACAACAATGGATCTGAAAGGCCTGGGGAGGGGACCCAGAGGAACAGGTGGCTGAGAGACGCCACAGGAGGCATGCCGCCCAGTGGGCTCAGGAAGAAGGCGACAAAGAGCTGGATTGCTCTAGAGAGCTTTGTTGAGTTTGGACAGGCCATCACGAAAGAGGTAGGGTAAGAAAGAGCTGAGGGCTGACCACATACTCCTGGAATCATGGCGGGGTAGAGCTGGGAGGGACCTCACAGATCACTGAGGCCAAACCCCTCATTTTACAGAGGAAGAAAATGGGGTCCAAGGAGGGGCAGCAAAACTTACCCAAAGTCACAAAGGTGTTAAATAGCCCAGAGAGCAGGTTCTAAGACTCCTGATTGAGAGCTGTTTCCCTTTCAGGGTTTTGTTTTCATTGATTCATAGAATCGGTGACTCTCAGAGGTCTTTGAGTCATAGGATTATAGGGTTAGAGCTGGAAGGCATCCAAAAGATCATTTCATCCAACTTCCATCATACAAATGAGGAAACTAAGGCACAGAGCAGTTTAATGACTTGTTCTAAGTTACACAGGGAGTAGAGAGGCCGGTCAGGGATTCATTTGAATCTAGGCTGTCTGACTCCAAAACCCAGGCTTTTACCAACTTTGCCATACTTCTGAGCAAGAATTCCCTCTGCACCATCCTTAACATTTGTTCTGTAGGCTCTGCTTCATGAGGAATATATTGATAGTTTTTGCTTCCATACCTCCTTCCTTCCTTCCTTCCTTCCTTCCTTCCTTCCTTCCTTCCTTCCTTCCTTCCTTCCTTCCTTCCTTCCTTCCTTCCTTCCTTCCTTCCTTCCTTCCTTCCTTCCTTCCTCCCTTCCTCCCTTCCTCCCTTCCTCCCTTCCTCCCTTCCTTCCTCCCTCCCTCCCTCCCTCCTTCCTTCCTTCCTTCCATTCTTCCTCCCTTCCATCCTTCCATTCTTCCTCCCTCCCTTCTATTCTTCCTCCCTTCCATCCATTCTTCCTCCCTCCCTTCTATTCTTCCTCCCTTCCATCCATTCTTTCTTCCATCCGTCCTTCCTTCCTTCCTTCCTTCCTTCCTTCCTTCCTTCCTTCCATTCTTCCTCCCTTCCATCCTTCCATTCTTCCTCCCTCCCTTCTATTCTTCCTCCCTTCCACCCATTCTTTCTTCCATCCGTTCTTCCTTCCTTCCTTCTTTCCTTCCTTCCTTCCTTCCTTCCTTCCTTCCTTCCTTCCTTCCTTCCTTCCTTCCTTCCTTCCTTCCTTCCTTCCTTCCTTCCTTCCTTCCTCCCATCCATTCTTCCTTCCTCCCTTCCTTCCTTCCTCCCTTCCTTCCTTCCTTCCTTCCTTCCTTCCTTCCTTCCATTCTTCCTCCCTTCCATCCTTCCATTCTTCCTCCCTCCCTTCTATTCTTCCTCCTTTCCATCCATTCTTTCTTCCATCCATTCTTCCTTCTTTCCTTCCTTCTTACTTACAAACTTACTATGTGACCTGGGCAAGTCATTTCCAAATCCTGGGCCTCAGTTTCAGACCTCTGACACTGTGCTCAGCAGTTCTATTTTCCCCTTGATTGAGGCAGGGGGCACTAAAATAACTCTAGCTCTAGGTCCTGAAGAAACTTCAGAAACCCTTTAGTCTGACACTGCCTCTCCATATTCTATAGATGACAAAACTGAGGCCCAGAGAAGGTGACTTGCCCCAAAGTCACACAGCCAAAAATGTCAGGTGGAATTTGATCCCAGCTCTTCCAGTTCCAAAGCCAGTAATCTTTCCACTCACTGCCTCCTTATTTAGAGGAGAGGGAGGAAGGAACCTCCAAGGAGGGAATCTGAGGTTCCCACAAATCCTCAGAGAGACATATTGGAGGATAAAGAAACAAAAGTAAAAATCTAATCTTATAGTGCAGTCCAGGAAGTTTATTGTAATTCTAGATGCTGGAGACAAATGGAAAACAAGCCCTGCCATCAAGGACATTCCATTCTCCTGGAGTGGCAGGGAAAGGAGAGACAGGTCTATACATAATTATCTCTAGAAGGAGAATGCCTTAATGGATCTGGGAATTAGGAGTGAATTCCCATAGGAGATAGTACCTGGGCTGAACTTATGAAAAGATAGAAGAGGAGGGAAAGTATTCCAAGCATGGGGTACACAGCAGGAACATGTCATCAGCCTGAAATGAAGCTGGAGGTAGATTGCGAGAGGCTTTGACTGCCAACCTTTTTCTCTAAATGAAAGGAAACTTTTTGTTTTTAATTTTCATGAAGTTTTAAAAAATACTTTGTTCTTTTTTTCCTTCATTTTACAGTTTGTTAAACTTTTGTTAAAAATTTCATTTTGGCTCCTCAGTGACTCGAGCTTCTCAGTTCCTGATATTAAAAAGATGCCAGTGAGGGTACTTGTGTCTTGTCTGGGGACCTGACTCACATGAAATCCCAGTGAAAAATGAAGAAAACAAAAAGTCAAGAAAAAAAGAAAAGAAATTTCAAATCATTTTCTTTGAGCCTGATAAGAGCCTACAAGAACTCTAGAAACAACAGGGAAGCTTCAAAAGCTCCTCAGTTGTGACATGATTAGATCTGGGATGAATTTAGCACTTGTGTGGAAGATGGATTAGAAAGGGAGGCACTGAGGCTGGGAGGAAGGAAGGAAGGAAGGAAAGAACGGAGGAAGGAAGGAAAGAATGGAGGAGGAAGAAGGAAGGCTGGAAGAATGGAAGGAAGGAAGAAAAGAAGGAAGTATGGAAGGAAGGAAGGAAGGAAGTATGGAAGGAAGGAAGGAAGGAAGGATGAAAGGAAGGAAGAAATGATGGAAGGAAGAAAAGAAGGAAGGAAGGAGAAAGGAAGGAAGGATGGAAGGAAGGAAGGATGGAAGGAAGAAAAGAAGGAAGTATGGAAGGAAGGAAGGAAGGAAGGAAGGATGAAAGGAAGGAAGGATGAAAGGAAGGAAGGATGGAAGGAAGGAAGGAAAGAAGGATGGGAGGACGGAAAGAAGGGAGGAAGAAAGGAAGGAGAAAAGCCAGAATTCAAATCCAAATCCTCTAAATGTGCTATACAGAATTTAGCATGCTTTGCAATCCCTGATGCTGCCCAAAGCACTAAAGCCTCCTTCCAAGGCAAGTTTATTCATGACCTTTCCCATCTGGTTTCAGTTCTCTGAGAGGGGCAGAGAAAGAGCAAGGAGCTTTAGTTCCTGCATCCCTTAGAAAACAGTTTTCAGAAAATAAGCCCTCAAACTATTGCCAGAATTCTTCCTTTTAAAGAGTTAGGTTCTCTTTTCCTGCTGGCACTGTCCCAAGACAAACCAACCTCCCTCAGAGACCTTCTGGCTCTCCCTTCGTGTTTCAGGTTGTAGATGGGGGGTCCAGGTCTAAGAATCCCATGGGGGTGGTAGGGAGGGTTGGGCATTGGGTCTGTAATAAGGAGTTTCTCTCTCTGGACCTACATCCAAAAGAAACAGAAGACTATTTTTCTGTTTGAGATATAAGACGGTGGTGATGGTGGTAGAGAAGGCGATAGTTTAAACAGTAAAGAATGAACTGATTGGAATTCAGGAGAGGCAAAAGTTCTAGTCTGATCTCTTCCTTTGACTAGCAAAGTGACCTTGGACAAGTCTTTTATTTTCTTTTTTGACTCAGTTTCAGCTTCTGTAACAATTGATAATAATAATAATAATTTATATCGTGCTTACATTAAGCCAAGCCCTGTGCTAAGCACATCACAATTATTATTTCATTTGATCCTCTAAACAACCCTCAGAGTTGTTTTATTCTGGTCCCTTTTTTGTTGTTCAGTCATTTTTCAGTCATGTCTGACATGTTGTGATCCCATTTGGGGTTTTCTTGGCAAAGATCCTGGAGTGATTTGCCATTTCTTTCTCCAGCTCATTTTACAGATGAGAAAACTGAGGCAAACAGGATAAAGTGACTTGTTAAGTCTTACATGGTGTCTGAGGCTATTTGAAATCAGGTCTTCTTGACTCACACTTTCACAGCTTAAGTCTACTAAACAATTTCCTCCAAACAATCTCAGTAGGTGGTATTATTAAACACTGTTTTACAGAGGAGTAAACTGAGGCTCAGAGAAGGAAGTAACTTATTTTACATTTGGAAGGGACCCCAATGGCCATCTAGTCCAACTTCTTTTTTTGCTAATGAAACAACTGAGACCTAGGGAGTGACTTACCCAGAGTCACTCAGGTTCTAAGCAGGATAGGTGGTATTTGAAGCCAGGTCCTCTGACCCCAAAGCCCATTTGTGTAATAATAGCTGGCATTTAGATAGAAGGTTTGTAAAGCACTTTACTCACAGTGTCTCATTTTAACCTTATAGTCACCCTGTGAGGGGGGTACTATGCTCATCCTCATTTTAGTTGTAGATGAGGATATTGAAGGAAACAGAAATTGAGTGACTTGCTCATAGTCACACAGCCAGTAGGTGCCTGAGGCAGGATTTGAACTCAGACCTTGTGACTCTGACCCCAGAACTCTATCTGCCTTGTTATACCATGCTGGATGTACCATTCAAAGCCATTTAGCCAAAGCTGTGGATGATGCGCAGCAAACTCAGTGAGTAGTCAACCAAGCTCTGCTTAAATCCCCCCCAACAAGGGAGAGCTCACTACCAGAATACTCATTTCTCTAAGCATCACTGAGTGTGGACAGAGGCAGAGAGGATTTGCCCCACTTCTTCTGCCTTGATATAATTAAAGTGAGTCAGGGCCAGATAATCAAAGCAATAAGGCACTAATATGCTAAGGGAGCCCAAAGACAGGGTAACACATTAATACCCTGCTATTTGCCCCCGCTGGAAGTGGGACAGTGTGGACCGAGCCCTCAAAGCAGACACAGTCTACTCTCCCTGCTGCCAAACCACTTGAAAGACTCGTTCCTAGAAACGTGTGATGCTGCATAATGGAGGGGCCTCCCCTTTATTTGGAGGGTGCGTAGGTCTTCAGTAACTGTTTCCTGCCCTCTTCCTGTGGAGGGATGGAGAGCCCAGCCTGCCTGTGCACACAATAGGCTCACACCAGCCAAATTCTGCTTTCTTTTTTTTTCTGGCAGAGACTAAGGGAAGCTTCAGGTGGGTAACAAGGCCCAGAGACCTCTTCCTGGCTGCCCGAGGATGCCCGGTCCAATGGTTACCTATGACCTCGCTGCATTTATCCTTTCCCGATCTTAGATGAAGGAGTTTTGGAGATGGAACCACCAGCCTGCGGTTGTCTTGGGCATCCAAAATGTGGAAGAGGCACCAGAGGACCATTGGCTGACCTGGGAAGGAGCCAGCCCCAAGGAGTGACCTGCAGGACCCACCCATCCCAGTGGTGGACTGACCCTGCAGCCCGGACCATGCCTCGAAAGCAAGGAAGTGATCGGTCCCTAGTTATGCCTCACTGGTGCTGTGAGGATGTAGGATTAGCTCTTTGCTGCCAAGCTGGAGAAGGAAATCCTACAAAGCAGGATAGGAAATAGACTTATAGGAAGTGAAATCATTAGTTAGTGGGGTTTAGTGCTCTGACTTTGGGGTTAAGATCAGATCTTCCCAATTCCCTTCCCTTCTTTCCCTTAGCTTAAATAAACTGTTATTTAATTGTTACATTATTGTTATATTATATCATATATGTTATATTATGATGTTATAATTATAGGTTTTACCCATTATTTTAGTACAGTCATATCCCTGGGAAGTGAATGTGTGGGTGGCAGCTCCTTAAAGCTCAAGCCCATCCTGCTGAGGACCAACATGATAAGGGAAGAGAGGATGTGTCTCTGCGTTGGTTGTGTGTGATTGGACTTCTATTCTTGCTGTCTCTTCTTGGTAAATAGCCTTTTATAAACCCTTTTAATTTTCTAAACTATGTATATGAAGACTTTAAAAACTCCTGATTTTATAAAACTGTTGTATTCTGCGATGACAAGGGATATCAAGGAGATGTCCAAAAGGGTATCCAGGAGATGTTGTCACTGATGATGGCTTCACTCATCTTAGCTTGGAGCCATCATTGGTGATGATAATCCAGAGGGCGTGCTGGCCAGGGGCTCAAGCGGTGCTATTAGAAGGAACCCACTGCCATTCAGGGGGAGAAATGTTAGCAGCCATGGAGAGACCCAGCCTGTTAGAGCCCAGAGGGGCTGGGAGAGTAAGCCCAGAGTCTCTCCCTACTTTGATGGCGCCATCAGGGGGCCGAGCATCAAATGATCTGAGACGAATTCCCCTCCTCTGACTACCTGGCTTGAGATCCCTCATTAGATTTTCAATGTAAACATTTATACCTTGGAATCAACAAACATGTGGATTGATTTATTGTTGTGTTGATTATTTAAACAGGAAAGTGATGGAGAAAAGGTCAATCATGCAGAATAAATGTAAAAGTATGTCGTGTGTGTGTGTGTGTGTGTGTGTGTGTGTGTGTGCGCGCACACACACACACACACACACACACACACACACACACACACACACACACCCCTCTGGCCATTCCCTTCCATCCCATCACTCTTCCCAGTGATGCCTTCTCCACTCCTTGGCCCCCTGCATTGGATGGTTTTTCCTTGTTACAGAAGACACATAGATGGTTTGTTTGTTTTTTAAAGTTTTTTTCAAGGGCTCCCAGTCCCTAATTAAAAACCCTGCCTTCTAAACGATCCACACAGTAGATCCCAAGGCTATTGGCAGCAATCTAGAAGTGAGCAATACACCTGACCTAGAGTCAGGAGCCCTGGGGACACATCGAACCTGGTTTTCTACTTACTAGCTTTTTGACTCTGAGAAAAAGATTCCCTGTCTCTGGTACCTCAGTTTCCTCACCTGTAATATGGGAGTAATAGTACTGGCATTCCCATGATGGATGTATGGATTATAAACCTTCCATGGCTAACGAGAAGGAGGTTGTTTGGAGTTGACAGTTCAGGAATGATTAGTCTTAATTCTGTTTGAATATTTACTTTGGTTGATTTTTCAATCAAATTGAGAATATATAGACATTTAGAATATGTAGATAGATAGAGGGACACACATGTATGGATCGAGTACTGCTTTTTCTGTTTGTGTGACTTTGGACAAGTCCCTTACCTTCTCAGAGCCTCAGTTTCCCCTATGTGACATGGTGGGGGGGGGATTGGAAGAGATGATCTCTAATGTCTTTTCCAGCTCTGGGACAGAGAGGTGGGCAGAGGGTCATTGTGTTCATTCACAAACATTCTATGAATGGATGCACTGACCTCTGCCTCTCCGTACTCGGGACTGTCCTGGTCTGAGGGAAGTGCCCCCTTGGACAAACTCCTTCTCATCTCTGGGCCTCAGTTTCTCCCTTTTGGGCCAAAGGTCCAAGGCTTCTGCCTCTTTGAATGCGATGGTCCAGGGATACTCTGGTCCTGTGAACCCCTCCCCTCCCCTCTCCAGCCCCTAGACGTGAGCCCCCTCTTTCTCTCCCTCCTTCCCGGCCTGTCCAGCCTGTGAGCTGGGGATTTATTTCTCCCTGCCAGCACCCTGCCTTTCCTTTCTCCCCACTTTATTTATGTCTCTTCCCCTTTCATCTGTGCTCCGGGCCCAGCCTGAGCCAGCCCATTATGTCTCCCTTGTCCGGCCACATCAATCTGGGGGCCCTGTGTGCCGAGGGGCTGAGCGCCCCCTTCATCATTCATTTTCTGGGTCTCTTCTCGGCCCCTGGCAGCTGCACGTGGGCTCCGGGTGGCCTGTGCCCAGCTCCCCAGAGTCCTGCTGGTCGGCTCACAGAGGGCCATTGTCTGGGGGTTCCCTGCTACCATCTAGCTACTTCCAGAGCTGGGGCTGCTCAGGCCAGCCAGGTCCATCCTGAGACGGGGGCTTCCCTGGGGAGCCTTTCAGAGAATATTATTCATTATGGTCCTAATGATCCTGGCAGCAAGATGAAGTAGAACTAGCCCTGATCAGAGCCCCTGGGTTCAAACTGCAGCTCCCCCAATTGTCAGCTGTGGGGCGCTGGAGTGTGTCAATTCGTCCCTCAGTTTCCTCATCTGTAAAATAGATCTCATTTCCATAGCCTTTTCAGGTTTTCGAAGGACTTTCCTCACAATAGCCCTATAAGGTAGAGAGCACAACCAAGAAGAAATCTGAGGTCTAGAAAGAACAAGTGACCACCCCAAGGGCATTTACGTGACTAGTAAATGCTGGAACCTGTATTATAGCTGTATAAGCCATCTCATTCCAGAGCCTTTGGGACCCAGAATACTAACTTTCCGAGACCGGGACCTCAGAATGGATGGATGAAAGAACATCCACTTATTGAGCCCTTACTGTATTCCAGCACTGAGGTTAGGTTTGGGGACACCAATACAAAAAGGAAGCTAGCCTCTCCCTTCTAGGGGAGACAAACACATCTAGGGGAGTGCCGTGCTCCACTTTGGGACCTTCCAAAGATGGTGAGGGGAATCACAGGGGAGGTGACGGAGCAGCTCTTCAATATCAGTGACAGCCCCTCCGTGGTAACCCTCCTCAATGGACACTCAGCCTTCCAGTTTGGTGTCTCAATTCTACTCTCTTCAGGATTCGAGGAATAATCCTGGGGAGCTGTGGCTTTTTACACTAAAACTCCTGAGCCCCATCTTGAGTGTTCACCAATATTAATTAGAATCACCATTAGCTTTTAGAAAAAGGATTTTTTTTGGGGGGGGCAGCTGGGTGGCTCAGTGGGTTGAGAGCCAGGCCTAGAGATGGGAGGTCCTAGGTTCAAATCTGGCTGTAGACATTCCCTAGCTATATGACCCTGGGCAAGCCATTTAACTTTTATTGCCTAACCCTTGTTGCTCTTCTGCCTTGGAACTAATTGATTCTAAGATGGAAAGGAAGGAAGGAAGGAAGGAAGGAAGGAAGGAAGGAAGGAAGGAAGGAAGGAAGGAAGGAAGGAAGGAAGGAAGGAAGGAAGAAAGGAAGAAAGGAAGAAAGGAAGGAAGAAAGGAAGAAAGAAAGAAGAAAGAAAGAAAGAAAGAAAGAAAGAAAGAAAGAAAGAAAGAAAGAAAGAAAGAAAAAGGGGAGGAAGGAAGGAAAGAAAGAAAGAAAAGGGATTTATTGAGAAAGAATAGCAAGACCAGTGGATGTGAAACCTTCCCCACAAACTGGAGATTCACTCTCCCAAAGGAAATACAAAGGACAATGAGTTAAAAGCAGTTAACACATGAAGTAAAGAGGTAAATTCCTGTCATGATTCCTTTAGGTGTAACTGTCCACTGGGCTCCAAAGATCAGGCCATAGCTGGTCCCTTCTCTCTTCAAAGGTCACTCTCCCTGAAGCCATTTCCATCATTAGTTGATCATCCCCACCCCACCCCCCACCCCCCTTCTATCTGCAGACATTTCTTCTGTTGTCAGCTTTTGGCAGTCACTGTCAGTGCCTCTGGTGTATTTGACTACAGATTCTGGTCAACAATGAGACCTCTGATGGAAACTTGGGATCTTCCAAACTTGCAGGGTTGATCTAGCACTTTCCTTTCACAATATACATTCACCTAAGATTAGGAAAAAACAAACACCAACAATCCAGGCACCGTGTATTCACGGACACATGGCAACCAGCTGGGGAAATGAGATGAACTGCTAGTCTCCAACATGGCAGCTCAAAGTGGTCCTGCCTTACATGCTTCCAGGAAGGAAAAGAGATTGAGAGATGGGTGGATCAATCCTTTTGTATGAACACTCAGTTTCAACTCAGCACCTCTTGAGTCAATTCTTCAGGCTCCACAATGAATTAGAAAATTTTCTGTCAGATTCTCACAGTTAGAAATAGGTTCACCAAAGTTTCCATGTGATCACTTGGACTGAAACCAGGTGGAGAATATCTTTGCATGTTCAGTATAACCTGCCAGGAAAGACAAGTCCAAGTATGGTTTCTCTGCCAAAGCAATATTAATGCAATTGTGGTTCTAGAACAGGAAGAAAGGGAGAGAGGAAGGTAGCAGATCTTCAAAGGGTAGCAAGCCAGCTAGTGAGAAGAGAGTAAAAGAATAAACTGAAGAATAGCCAGCACTGGCCTAAATATAGAGAGACATGGGAGATACCCCCCTTATCAGAATAGCAGCGGGGCTCAGGGCTGGAGTTCCAGAGCTGAAAATGTTAGTTCCTTCCTTCCTTCCTTCCTTCCTTCCTTCCTTCCTTCCTTCCTTCCTTCCTTCCTTCCTTCCTTCCTTCCTTCCTTCCTTCCTTCCTTCCTTCCTTCCTTCCTTCCTTCCTTCCTTCCTTTCTTTCTTTCTTTCTTTCTTCTTTCTTTCTTTCTTTCTTTCTTTCTTTCTTTCTTTCTTTCTTTCTTTCTTTCTTTCTTTCTTTCTTTCTTTCTTTCTTTCTTTCTTTCTTTCTTTCTTTCTTTCTTTCTTTCTTTCTTTCTTTCTTTCTTTCTTTCTTTCTTTCTTCCTTCCTTCCTTCCTTCCTTCCTTCCTTCCTTCCTTCCTTTACTTTTTTAAACCCTTACCTTCCACCTTAGAATCAATATTATGTATTGGTACCAAGGCATAAGAGTAGTAAGGGTTAGGCAATGGGGGTTAAGTGACTTGTCCAGGGTCACCCAGCTAGGAAGTATCTAAGGCTCGATTTAAACTCAGGTTTTCCTAATAAAAATAGTAATAAATAAAAGTTAACATTTCTATAGTACCTACTATGTGCCAGGCAATTTACTAAACACTTTACAATTATTTATTTTTATTTTTTTTTAAACTCTTACCTTCCATCTTAGAATCAATACTGTGTATTGGTTCCAAAGCAGAAGAGTGATAGCTAGGCAATGAGGGTCAAGTGACTTACCCAGGGTCACACAGCTAGGAAATGTCTGAGGTCACATTTGAACACAGGATCTCCCATCTCTAGACCTGGCTCTCAATCCATTGTACTACCCAGCTGCCCCCCCCCCCCCCCCATCTTTCTGACAGAGTAGTAGGTGAAGAAACAAAATGACCAAGGAGCAAATGAGGAGAACACAGAATGTCAGAGCTAAAAGAAACCTTAGAACATGGAATATTGGAACTAGAGAAGACCTTTGAATTGAGAAAATCAGGATGTCAGAACCAGAAGGGTCTTGAAAACCTGGAACATCAAAGGCGAGGGTTGGGAGAGAGCTTTTCAAAAGACTTTTCTTAATTCTCTTTCACACTAATAATACCTGTAACATCTCAAAGGCTATTATGGGAATCAAGTGAAATACGACATGGAAAGTGTTTCTTACACCTTCGAATGTCATTATTACAATTGATATTATTATTCATCTCACCAAACCTTGGTCTATTCATCTGTAAAAAGGAGTAGATGACCTCCAATGCTACAATATCCAGAAGGAAATAAACATGTAAGTGCCAGAGATTGTGCCAAGTGCTTGAAGGGGCCTGCGGTCTCATCCAGGCTCTGCCACTCACTCCCTGTGCCATCTCCTTCCATTTCCCCTCTCTGACCCTTGGTTTCCTCATCTGTAAAGTTAGAGACTTGGACTAGGTGGTCACTAATGCATATTCTAACATCGACTCTTTAAGATGGTAGGGTTGGTGCCGGGAAGAAGGAAGAAGATGCTTTGGAGGAGATGAAAGAATGGGGAGGCAGGATTTTATTTTGTCTTGGAACTTCATCCTGCTGTCCTTCCCGTATCTCTTAGGAGGATCTTCCCTGAAGGCAATGGTTTAGGTCTATGTTCATAACACACCAGCATGCACACACACACACACACACACACAACATGGGGCATCCAGAAAAGGCTAGTACCTGTGATGGGAGGACTTGTTGGGTCCTTTTCAAGTCTGTTTTCCCCCTTCGCTGTCCACTCAGCTTTCACCTGTGGCAACAAGAAGCTGTAGCATGCACAGTGGTCACAACACAGCAGGCGGGTTAAACCAGGCTGAGGGTAACCAGCAGACCTCAAACTTGTCAGGGAATTAGAGGGTTGTTTACTACAGGTCTGTGAAGACTTGCCCTAGTGTAAGGAGTGGATGACAACAATTTGTACCCACTACCATGGAGGCAGCAGGGAAAGGGTGCTGTGGAGAGCTTAGAGCTTGGGGAAGATATTGAAGAAGTTAGTCAGTCATCCATTGCATCCTGGCCATCACCAGTAGTCTTGATTTTTGTCTTGCACCAGGCTTTGATGACTTGGGGGAGAGAGATAGACAGAAAGACAGATAGACAGAGACAAAGATACAGAGAGAGACAGACACAGAGAGAAAGAGAGACAGAGAGATACAGAAAGACAGAGACAAGAGACAGAGACAGAGGCAGGGAGAGAAGACAACTGCCTTACTACCATTTGAAGTCTCTCTCTCTCTCTCTCTCTCTCTCTCTCTCTCTCTCTCTCTCTCTCTCTCTCTCTCTCTCTCTCTCTCTCTCTCTCTCTCTCCCTCTCTGTTTTTCTCTCTGTATCTTTCTTTCTGTCTCTCTCTGTCTTTCTCTCTCTGTGTGTCTCTGTCTCTCTCTGTCTCTCTCTGTCCCTGTCTATCTCTGTCTCTGTCTTTGTCTCTGTCTCTGTCTGTCTGTCTGTCTCTCGTTCTCTCTGTCTCTGTCTGTCTGTCTCTCTCCTTCCTCCCCATCTCTGTCTCTGTCTCTGTCTCTTTCTGTCTCTGTCTTCTTTCTTTGTCTCTGTTTCTGTCTCTGTCTCTGTCTGTCTCTGTCTCTGTCTCTCTCTGTCTCTGTCTCTCTCTCTCTCCTTCCTCCCCATCTCTGTCTCTGTCTCTGTCTCTCTTTCTTTGTCTCTGTTTCTGTCTCTGTCTCTCTGTCTCTGTCTGTCTCTGTCTCTGTCTGTCTCTGTCTGTCTCTCTCCTTCCTCCCCATCTCTGTCTCTGTCTCTGTCTCTCTTTCTTTGTCTCTGTTTCTGTCTCTGTCTCTCTGTCTCTGTCTGTCTCTGTCTCTGTCTCTCTCTGTCTCTGTCTTTTTTCTATATGTATGTATGCATGTATGTATATGGGAATCTGGACTTGAAGAGGGAGGGAATCTTTTTTTCCTCTTCCCTTTAGGATGAACAATAATAACCTGGCTCCCTTGGCATTCTTCCCAGAGGCCTGTATGGCTCAGAGGAGGATACTCTTCCTCTCCAGACATTGATCTAATGCTTAGCTATCCAAGGCCACAGGTATTAAAGCCCATAGGTTTTGATGATTTGGGCTAACAAAGGAGGCAAGGCTGTTGAGCTATGAGGGCAGGAAGGTAGCAGCTGCTACTAGTGATGCTACCAAGGGAACCACAGTAGGAAGTCTCATGTCTAAGCTAGGGATCTCCAAATTAGCCCTTGTCCTTTGCCTGTAGTGCTGAGTATATTGACAAGAGAAAGAACAAGGGACCAGAGCAATGCAGCTCTGGGGAGTTTCGTTGTTTGGGTGGGTTTTAAAGGGCTATTTTTCCCTGGGAAAGTCTGGTGTGGATGCACTGTGAGCCACCTGAGGTCTTAGACCCAGAGCACATGGAAGGACTGAGCAGTGAGGACTCTCCCAGAGCCAGTGACAGATTGATCTTTGGCACCACCTTCCAAGCCTTTCTCTAGTTTGGAGAGAATTGTGGTGGGGAGGCTGCAGCTGTCCAGCTTGGGCAATCTGACCCTGACGAAGGGAAATTAAAAGCTTTGGCAACAGAAACCATTGTGTCCAGTGGATGCTGCCGCTTCCTCCAAGGTGTCTGTGGGCAGAACCTGAAGGGAATCCCCTCACACCTGTCTCATCACATGTGTACGCCATCCACCTCCTGCCTCTGAAAAGCACTTTCCGTTCCTGGGAGACCCTATAAAGAACCCAGATGGGGTCTTCTTCCCCAGCTGTTTTCCCCTTACAGTGTTTCAACTGTTTCCGCCTTTGTTTTATAGTCTTTTAGCAACTAAAGGTTTTCAGGGCAAAAACAAATTCTCTGGCCAGGCTTGGCTCCCAGACCCGAGGAGGGACCCTCAGATCCCACCACAGTTAAGTAGGTCTTGTTGGGAGCCTTGACTCGGGGGGCTGCTTTTGGCTATCTCCTCTTCTTCCCCTAGAAAAGAAAATCATTGAGGCTTTAGAGCACAACAACATGGCAGCCTCTACTGGATTCTAGACTGGGCCAATTTGCCGTTCTTCAAAAGTGCCATTCCGTCCTCTGTCTCCTTGGGCCGTCCCCAGCTCCCCAAATGTACTGACCTCTCTTTCATGGAATGCTGACTTCTTTCAAGGCTCAGCCGGCGCATGCCCCACTTCCTATGGGAAGCCTCTCCTCATTTTCTAGTTGTGAGTGCTTTTTCTCTCCTCAAATTGTCTGGAGCTGATCTCTTGTAACCTCTTATAGAATCCATGCTTCTTGGAGGCAGGCGTTACTCCCTGCGACCTAGGACAAGTCACTTAAACCCTGCGTGACTCAGTTTCCTGATCTGTAAAACAAAGGGGTTGGATCAAATGTTCCCAGAGCTATGATTCTACAATCTCAGCAACTTGCATGTCGTTGGCCCTTTAAAAATGCTTATTAAGTTGTTTGGACTTCCCTGACTTCTAATTTGTCAGGGTCTATTGTTATGATGAGGCCAGCTAGGTAGTGCCAAGGATAGAGCCTCCAGACTGGAGTCAGGAAGACTCATCTTCTTGAGTTCAAATCTGGCTTTAGTTTTGTGACCCTGGGCAAGTCACTTAACCCTGCCTGCCTGTTTCCTAATCTGTAAAACGAGTTGGAGAAGAAAATGGCAAACCACTTCAGTACCTGTGCCAGGAAAACTCTAAACTGACTGACCAGCACCATCCTCTGAGTTCCTTAATTTCCTTTCAAACAAAAAAGGAATGAACCAGTCTAGAAGCATTTCTTAACCCCGTGCTGGGGGTACAAAGAAAAATCAAAACTAGCTCCTGCCCTAAAGGAATCTCCCTTCCAATGGAGAAAACACACAGAGAAAATGGAAGCTGACCTCAGAAGGGGAGGCGCCAGCAGGCTTCATCTAAGTTGTGGGTTGAGGGATGCCGGGTGAATGGGAGGAGAGAGCATCCTAGGCACGGGGGGAGCCAGGACGGAGGCTTTTGAAATGGCTTTCAGACAGAGAAGGGCCCCAGGGATCCGAGAAGCCCAATATCTGGTGGACAGGTCGACTGGGTTCAGGACTTGCTTCCAGCCCCTGGAAACACTTTTGGACACTTTGGAGGTGAGGTGCCACCAAGGAATCAGGCAGGCGAGCATCCTCTCCATCACTGCTCTGGAGACTCTGAGCACCTGAGTTTGAATCCCAACGCTGCTACTCACTCCTCCTTGGATGAATTGGATAAGCCATTCACCAACTCTCTGCCTCAGTTCCCTCCCCTGTCAGTATCGGGGCTAGGGCTGGGCTCAAATGATCCTGAAGATTCCTACCAGCATCCCTCACTCTAGGCTACAGGCCTAAGTAAACTAGGTGCAGGGAAACTGGCGGCTGCTCCCTTACTAAGGACCCTCAGACCCCCAGGGATGCTCCTCAGCCTGTCCCTGAATGCCAGGGACTCCCTGCAGAGCACCCAGGATACCCTCTGGCAGATCCAGGTTAGAAGGCATTGGGGTGCCCTCTGCTGGTCTGCTCCAGCATTTAACTCTGTGGAGCCCTAGGGGCTCTCTGGCAGGCTGAGGGGAGGCCCCTGGCCAGGGCCACTGCGAGTGATGGGGGCTAGGGTTTCTGGGGATGGAAGAAGAGGCTGCTTGTCCTCCTTCTAGCTGATCTATGAAGTGTATGTATGTGGCTTTGGGCAACTCCCTTCCCCAGGCAGGGTCTCAGTTTCCTCCTCTGTAAAATGAGAGGGGTAGGATTAGATGGAAGAACCAAAGTCAGAAGGCAGCAGGACTTCCAAAGCTATTTTGTCCAACTCCCTCATTTTACAGAGCAGGAAACTGAGGCCTGAAGAGGGGAAGTTACTTGACCAGTAAGCAACTTGGGCGATATTCAAACCCATACCTGTCCTTTGGCTCCCAATCCAGCTGCTGGGTTTTCTCCCCCACCCCCACCCCCCACTGAATTCTTGCCAGCCCTTGTCACCAGGTCTTTTGTTTGACTTTATTATATATTGTGCTAACTCTATACTATACTATATTATACTATACTATACTATACTACACTATACTATACTATATAGTATCCACTCTACTACATACTATCTACTATAAACTGTCAATGCCAAAACTATAAGGATAATTTTAGTGTTTTAACTTAATATCTAAATAAGTGGTCATCATGGGAAATTCCCAAATATAAAAATACCCAAGTCAGCTGGGGATTATGGAGATTTTAATTAATAAAGAGAGAAGGAATTAAGGGAAGGAGAGAGAGAGAAAGAGAGAGAGAATTAATTTAAACTGCTCTGGCTCAGACTGAGTCAAACAGTAGAAAAAGGCCTATGCCAAAATGGCCTAGGCCTGAGCCTAAGGGAGAGGGAGTCAGTCTTTATCACTTACCACAAGACTATCTCCAAGCAAGCTCTGAACTGACTTCCAATCCAAACTGAATTACCTAATCCTGAACTGTCTTTTTACCCTTCCTTTTAAAGAAAATTTTCTCTTATGTCACCTCCCCTAAATTTACACCTTTTTGTATTAGATCTAAAAATAGACCTAGCTTAACGTTCTAGTTTTACTATGAGGTATGAGTTGGGGACTTTCATTGTTCAACCAGGAGTTTACAACTTTATCTTCCCCTAAGGCACTGTCTGAGTAGAGTGGAGTAATTTTAAAAGTTCCCAATACATTCTTGATTCTTGTTAGACCAAGTATCTCCATTGTTACAATAAGAGAATAGCTAGACCAAATCTTCTAAAGTAGAGTCTGAGTAATTTTTACGATTCACACTGCTACACTATACCATATACTATACTATATACTATCCACTCTACTGCATACTATGCTAACTATATACTATACTATGTACTGTCCACTATACTTTATACTATCCACTCTACTATATACTATGCACTATACTATCTACTACACTATACTAATTATATACTAGCCACTATACCATATACTATGCTAAGCCCAGGAAGTTCAATATAGAGGAAATGAGAAATGAGGTCCAAGATGGGGCCCAAAGGGTGAACTTTGTTGGGGAGAGGGTTGTATCTTGTTCTCAAACAGCCCAGTCACAATTCTCTATCATCTTTGCCTTTGCCAAGATGGCCATGGTGAGGAGCTCAGCCTTGGGCGAGGGGAGGTGGCAATCGTACCACAACCAAGCAGGAATAGAACTCTGTAACCAAGAAATGGAGCCTCCAGCAAGTGCCCTGCTTTGCCCTCCATATTTGCCCCAAAGAAAGGGATCGTGCCGTAGGGCGCCTCGTGACTGGTAAGACGTCCATATCCAAGTATTCATTTAATACCAATGGGTCTGTGAAAGGGGTATAAGAGTACAATTTGTGGGAATTAGGGGGTCCCAGACAGGAGTGTGCTGGTAAAGGCTGAAGACTAGTTCTTAGAGAAAAAAATGGATATGCAACACATTTTGCGGTTTTGCCTGCATTGTTAACATTTTATCCATTACTTTAAGTCTAGACAAATCAACAAGACCAGAGATCAAGCCAGGATTTTTAGTTTGCCAATATCAGAGGCAAAAAGGTTCCTACTGAAAACCTAACCATTGGCTCTCAGGAGCCTGTTCACACTGGCTTCAGAGTCTGTTCATACTACGCATGCTGATCCTTGATCTAGACTTGTTTTAGGCAAGAACCTTTTTCTTCATTTTCCAGAGGAAAAGCTAAGGCCCAGGAAGACTGTGACATGTTCCAGGTCATAGAAGCAGTAAATGACAGGGAGCACTAGAAACAGTGACTTCTGGGGCCAGGTCCACCACCATGTTTCCATTCTACCACATTTTATCCATTTTCTCTATTCCAATTATAGGCATCCTTTGCCACAAGTATGGATCTATAACTAGCCTCGGGCAAATTGGACTGTTGCCCTAGATTCTGAGTGAGGTATGGAGGTGGGGACTATTTCTTCCTCCCACCAGTCACCATCTCCAGGTCTCCTTTTGACTAATGAAGGTTCCTTTGCTGTGGTAGCCTTCTCCTTGGCTTGCCTTTCCTCATTCCCATCTCTACCAGGATAAAGGAGTTGAACCACTCCATCTGGTACAGCTGTACCCACACCTGGCCTGTCACCTGTACCTCATTCTCCCCCTTTCCCCCACAATCTTTAACCTAGTTCTACTGTTTCTTCTCCAGTAAAAATATTTTTAGTGGCAGCTAAAATTGAATAAATGTCGGCGGTTAGTTATCTCAGAGATCATGAAAGGGATCACCAGGCTGGACAGAAAGACAATCCTCTCATCAGGTCACACCTTCAATTCCCAAATGGCCTCATTTGCTTTGTAGGAGCCCAGCCTCCTCCAAGTTGAATTGCATAGAACCTGGATGCCCCTCATCCCATTACCAGGAATCCCATGAGCAGCTGAATATGGCTATACTCTTTTCTTCTCTAAATATTCATTTATGTTTGTTGTTTTTTAGTCATTTTAGCCATTTCCAACTTTTTGTGACCCTATTTGGGGTTTTCTTGGCACAGATACTGGAGTGGTTTGCCATTTCCTTCCCTGGCTCATTTTGCAGATGAGGAAATTAAGGCAAACAGAGGTTAAGTGACTTGGCAGGGTCACGTAGCTAGTGAGTGTCTGAGGTCAGATTTGAACTCAAGAAGAGTCTTCCTGACTCTAGGCATAGTCTAACCACTGTGCCACCTAGCTGCCCAGATTAAATGATGTAGCAAAAGTTGACTATATGCTGATTTTTTTTTTGTTGTGATAATAGACTTATTTTGGATCCTTTACTCATTCTAATATTTTTTGATCTGTTCTTCCTTCTTCCTATTCCCTGACTTATTGCAGGCTCTGTTGGAAGCTTTCTTGTCTCTAAGAGTGGAAGTGATTTGCTCTGAGTGGTGTGTGTGTATATATATATATATATATATTAAAATAAGTGATAAAGGCAGGATTTGAACTCCAGTCCTAGGGCCAACATTTATGGGGTCTGTCAAGATAGATTAAGCTCAAAAGTGTTCTCTGGTCAAACAGATTTAGGGAACACTGTCCTATTTCTTGCAAGAGATGACCCTGCTTGCCCCATAACTTTAACCCTTGATGCCATGCATAAGGTTCTTACCTCTGCATCAGACTGCTTTCCAGTAGTCAGGCTGGTCTTTTGCCTTCATTCCGCTTGTTCTCCGCTCTGGTTTGCCTTCTCTCGCTGTCTCCATCACAGGTCCATCACACAAATATGTCTAAAGCCCTTTGCCCACAGACCGCATGAATACAAGAAGGATGTGGCCTCAACACAGGGCACTCCCTGTTCCAATATAAATGGCAAAAACAGTTCTCACTGAGGAAATCCAGAGGAGACTCCAGAGTCAAAAGACCCAGGTTTGAATCTTGCCTCTGCCTTTATGACTTTGGAAAAATCCCGTAAGCACCCCCAGACTCAGTTTCCTCCTCTGTAAAAAGCAGGGAAGTGGGACAAGAGGGCCCTTGGAGTTCTGGATCGGTGATTCTAAGGAATCCATAGATAGGTTTGGTAATTTCCCCAGTCACACAGCTAGTAAGGGACAGGGAGGGATTTGAACCCAAGTCTTTTTGTCCCCAAGTCAGGGGCTCTAGCTATATGCTACACCATCTCACTAAGTGGAAATCATTGTGTAAGTGGGAGCCATTGTTATTGCTAAAGGTCAGCTCATCCTCTTCCGAGAAGCCCCCCATCTCTGCTCCAGCCCACACGGACCTTTTTACACTCTTGTCTTGTCTTGTATTTTTTTCTTGTTTCACCAAGAAGACAGAGAGCTGAGACAATGTTCTGGTGCTCTCCATATAGGGGGCCTTCAATAACATGATGAGCAGGATGAGCACTCTCACTGAGTTATCGAATGAGAGCCTTGGAGCTGGGAGGGACCTCAGGAACTGTCTGATCCCACCCCATCATTTCACAGATGCTAAAACTGAGGCCCAGAGAGACCCTGGAACTGAACGTCATTTGCATCGTATTTAGAGTTCTAGGATCACAGATTTCAAGATGGAAGTCTAGTCTAGTCTAACCCACCCTCCCATTTTACAGATGGGAAAACTGAGGTCCGTGTGATTAACAAAATGGAATTCATAAGAACTGCTTTTGGTATAGATCCATGGTGTCAGATTCAGAGCTGGAAGGAGATCTAGTGGTTTTGTAAGGTAACAGGATCATAGGATTATAGCCTGAGAGCAGGAAAGGACCTCAGATGCCAGCTCATCCAGTCTCCTCATTTTACAGATGAGGTAACTGAGGCCCTATTTGCCCAAGGTCAGACAAGATAGTATTTAAAGCTAAGTCTTTTGACTCTAAGGTGGAGTCATTCCCCACAATGTCTTTGTGAGTCAGACAATTAAAATCTCGCTGTTCCCATTTTACAGATGAGGAGGAAACTGAGGCTCATCGAGAAGGGAAGTAAGTTGCCCAAGACCACATCATCAGTGAGCATCAGAGTCAGAATTTACTTGATTCCAGTTTGAAGGCTCTCTCTACTACTGCTTTCAAGAAGTCCTTATTGTTTGATTGATTGAGTTCTGTGGCCAAAAAGACCTCTGTAATCGGGGGATCTTTTATCCTTCTCTTCTTTCCCTTTCCCCTGGCCCTCATCTGGACTCCAAGCCAGCCCCCATCCTCCCTCCTCCTCCTCCCTTGATCCTCCCCCACTAGAAATCTCTGAATGGAAGGACACATGAAAGAGGAGGACTCAGATTTCTGGGCAGCCTCAAGTTACCTCCACCTAACATCCTCATTCAAAAATAAACCCGTAGGGCTCAGAGTTGGCGACCATGGAGGGAATGGAGAGCTATTAGCATAGCTGAGCTTCCAAGCTGTATTTTTAGGGTTGGCATTTTAGACTTTGGCTTGGGGACAAGAGGTTGGAGAATGCTGGGCATTTCCTCTTCCTGTCAGCTGAGACCCTGAGTGTGTGTGAGTGTGTGTGTGAGTGTGTGTTTGTGCGCACGCGTGTTGGGGGAACAGAAGTCCTAACACCTCACTTGGCTCCACTCACCCCAACCCCCTTGGTGCTCCCTCTGGGCAGCCCGTCCTCCTCACTCTGGACCTCTAAAGGCTGGCTCCAGGAGCCTCTCAACAGGCCATCCCAGGAAGCCATCCAGGTACCCCTGAACTCCAGAACGCGGACCCTTCTGTGCTTCCTCTCTACCTGCAGGCTCCTCCCCTGTGAAGTGATGGGAGTGGACAAGATGTTCTCTAAGGTCCCATCCCTTCTCTTTGGGGTTCTATGTTTTAGGGTCTCTTCTGGGTCTGGCATTCTTGTTCTGAGGTCCCCATTGACTCTGGCAGTCCATGTTCTAGGTCCTAAAGTCTACACTACTTCTGACATCCGACGTTTTCTCCTCTAAGGTCCCTTCTAGCTCTAACAGGACCACGTTCGCTGTTCTTAGAGGCCCTTCCAGCTTTAACACGTCAGATTCCCTAGTCTAAGCGTCCTTCTGGCTCTGACATTCCATGTTCTAAGTTCTAAAGTCTCTTCCAGCTTTGGTAATCTATGTTTCCCCCTTCAGGTCTCCTCTGGATTGCTTTCAGGCATCTCCAACTGGATATCCAATAGACATCTTAAATTCAACAAGTCTAAAACAGAACTCATTGTCTTTCCTCCTCAAGCCACCCTTCTACCGAACACCCACCTCCCAGTCCCTCAGGCTGACAGCTTAAGAGTCATCCTCATGCCTCACTACCTCTTACCATCTCCTCCTCTTCTCAAAAATGCCCCCTCTTCTCCTCTGACAAAGCCCCCACTCTGGTCCAGAACCTCATCACTTTATACCTAGACTATTGCAATATCCTGCTGGGGAGCCTCTCCCCACTCCAAACCATCCTCCATTTAGCTACTAAGGTGATCTTCCTAAATTGTAGGTCCAGGGGGCAGCTGGGTAGCTCAGGGGATGGAGAGCCAGGCCTAGAGATGGGAAGTCCTGGGTTCAAATCTGGACTCAGACACTTCCCAGCAGTGTGACCCTGGGCAAGTCACTTAACTCCCATTGCCTAGCCCTTACCACTCTTCTGCATTGGAGCTAATCCATTGTATTGATTCCAAGTTGGAAGTTAAGGGTTTAAAAAATAAATTGTAGGTCCAATCATGTCACCGCTCCTACTCCCACTCAATAAATTCCTGTGGCTCCCTATTACCTCTCAGAACAAATACAGCATGTTCTGTTTGGCATTCAAAGTCCTTCATCATCTAGCCCCCTCCTACCTTTCCTTTTACTTATGATATTCCCCAACTCTTCCTTCCAATGACACTGGCATCTTGGCTTTCTCTGGGCATTTTCTCTGGCTGTCCCCTATGCTTAAAGCACCCTTTCTTCTCACCTCCACCTACTGACTTACTTCCCTGGTTTCCTTTAAGTCCCATCTGAAATTCCACTTTCTCCAGGAAGCCTTTCCCAACCTCTCTTCATTCCAGTGCCTTCCTTCTCTTAATCAATTTTTATTTATCCTACAGAGCTTGTCTCTACATTGTTGTTTGTTTAGTGTCTCCTCCATTCGATTGTGAGCTCCTCGACTGTCTTTTTCTTGACTGGCAGGGACTGTCTTTTGCCTCTTTTTTATAGCCCCAGTGCTTAGGCCACCTACACATAGTAGGTGCTTAATAAATGTTGGTCGACTGACATGATTCCACAGAATATTCCCATCCAAGATCTCGCTCTCTCTTTCTCTGTCTCTATCTCTGTCTGTCTCTTCTGTTTTCACATCCTTTGCGTTTTGACCCAAGTAGCAAAGGGGCAACAATTCTTGTTCCCAAGTTTCACATGAGGAACCTGGGAAGAAAATTGATGGTAGAGTGTGAAAGGGAATTAGGTCACCCAATTCCCAGTTCAGTTCATTTGGGGGGAGATTGGACCTGGTGGACCCTTGATAAATGTTTAAATTGAATTGAAATCATTGGCCCCTTTGGACCTGAGCCTGGGAGCTCCCCAGTGCTCCCTGGGATGGCTGAGGCCAAAGTTAATCCTTCTCCAGAAGTAACTGGCTACATCCCAACTTTGCTACCAATTTGCTGTGCATGAAAATGGTTTGATAAGTAAGGAAAAAGCACCACACATGGTTTTCCCCTAAACCCTAGCCTTTTGTCTTGGTATCAATACTAAAACAGAAGAGTAGCAAGGACTAGGCAATGGGGGTTAAGTGACTTATCCAGGGTCACACAGCTAGGAAGTGTCTGAGGTCAGATTTGAACCCAGGACCTCCAACTCCAGTCCTGGCTCTCTATCCACTGAGCTCCCTAGATAGCCCTACCACTCCTGTATTATTGAATGATGACTGCTCTTCTGTGCCCTGACCTGTCCCACATGTTGCCTCCACCTACCTCATAAGATCACCTTCCAAGGCTCCCCCCAAAAGTTCTCCAGATTCCCCTGCCTTGAAAGAGGATGAAAGAGGTGGGGTGGGGGAGAAGCCCTCATTCCTCCCACCTGCTTCAAACTAAGCTCACATCCACTTGATGTCATGATGAAAAGCAGAGTGGGAGGATAGCGAGATTATTCATAGATTCATAAACAGTAAAATGTGGAAGACCTCAGGGATCACATCATCGAACACCTTCTTTTGACACAGGAGAAGACAGGGGCTCAGAGAGGGCAAGTGATTTATCCAAGGACGCACAGCTCAGAGAATCACAGACCCAAGGAGGTATTCACCAAGGGTGGAGGGTCCTGGGTTAGGTTAGCCAGCTCTTAATAATGATCCACTCCATTCTTCCTATTTTTATAGGGTCTTTAGAACTTAGACTGGAAAGAACCACAGAGCTCATAATGTCAGAGCTGGGGGAGTCTTTAGAATGCAAAATATCAGAACTGGGAGGATCCTTAGAATACAGAATGCCAGTGCTTGGGAGGACCTTTAGAACCTAGAATGACAGGACTAGAAAGATTTTTAGAATGTGGAGTATAGAAAATACCAGAGCTAGAAAGTTCCTTCTTTGAAGTCTACAAAGCACTTTCCTCAAAACGTCCCTGTGAGACAGGCAAATAGCACAAGGATTAATATTCCCATTTTATGGAAGGGGAAGTTGAGATTCAGATGATTTCAGATCTTGTAGCATAAGATATTTTGTTCAAATCTTGGCCTGAACATTAAATTCAGGGATCTTTCACCCTCCACACTCCCTTGGGCAGTGTGGTGTAATGAAAAGAACACTGGACGCAGCATAAGAAAACCTGGGATCGAGTGCTGCATTGCTTCTCTCTCTCTCTCCCTCCCTCTTTTCCTCCCTTCCTTCCTCTCTCAGTCTCTCTGTCTCCCTCTTTCCCTCTCTCCCTCTCTCCCTCCCTCCCCCCTTTCTTTCTGTTTCTGTCTCTGTTTCTCTCTCTCTCTCTCTCTCTCTCTCTCTCTCTCTCTCTCTCTCTCTCTCTCTCTCTCTCTCTCTCTCTCTCTTCCCCTCTCTGTGATATTAAGGAAGTCAATTCCATCTCTGGGCTTTGGTTTTTCCCTCTGCAAAATAAAGGGGATTGGCAACATGACCTCTAAGCTTATATGAGGAGCTTTTAATCTCCAGAATTCTCTGGTTCTAGGTGATTCCATCCCAGAATAATCACTGGTTAGATTCTACTGGGAGGTGGTCTTTAACCCAAGAAAGAGGAGTTGGATAACAGTTGAAGTATTTGGCTACCCCAGTTCTGCTACTTCCCCAGCTCCAACCTCCTTCCCATGGTTTCCTTTTCAATATGGCGCCCATTCCCTCTTTCCCTCCATCCAGCAGATGATACTGAGCTGGAAGAGACCAGAGAATTTAGATGATCAGAAAGTAAGTTGTAGAACCAGGCTTCTTGCACCAATCGGTGAATTCCAAACCCCATGCTCTTCATTCTCTGCTAGGTTGCCTCCACATTGCCGACTTCTAGGGTCATTGGGAGGAAAACATTCCACTATCCTGAAAGTGCTTAAGAATGCCAGTGGTCTGGCTCCATTCTCTCTGAACCTCAAGCAGAATGGGCCTTAAAAAACTGGGCCCTCGGGGAATAAACGGTCAGGTTCTCTTCTCAGGTTGCGGTTCTCTGTGACCTCCCAATGGGCAGCTATGTGGTGCAGTGGACAGAGTGCTGGTTCTAGAGTCAAGCACTCTCATCTTCCTGAGTTCAAATCTGGCCTCGGCTATTTTCTAGCTTGCTTAACTCAGTTTCCTCTTCTGTAAAATGAGCCAGAGAAGGAAATGGCCAACCACTTTAGTATCTATGCCAAGAAAAGCCCAGAAGGACTCATGAAGAGACAGGCATGATTGGAATGACTGAAGAACCCACCTTCCTCCTGCCACCTCCATGGGGCTTCCCCATCTGGCCTCCCAGCAGAGACATAGTTAGTGACCGTCCCTGTGGCCAAAGGCCAGAAATCGTGGCACAAGTCAGAAAGGTCCAGATTTTGGAATCGGAGGAAGACGGGGCTGGCATCCCGGCTCTGGCACTTACCTCCTCTCTAACCCTGGACTAGACTCATCCCTTCCTCGGCCTCAGTTTTCTCATCCATAAAGTGGTAGCTGTCTCTGAAGCACCTGACTCCCAGAGCTGTTGAGATGATGGATGACTGTGGAAAACGGGAAGCCGTAGATAAGCTTCGTCTGGCTTCTCGGATCATTGTTGCCATTATCTCCCCCACCCTGAGCTGGCTGCCTCTCTGCCCTCCTGGCCTGGAGGATGGAGGGACGGGAGGAAGCAAAGGGGTGGGGGGAGCTGAGGGCCCCGCAGCCAGGGCTGGAAGAGATTTGTGGGGCTGACAAGGGGGCTGCTGGGGGCTTCACATGTGATTAAGAAAATCGTCCTTCTTCTAGGCAGGAAACGAGGAAATCGGAAACAAGGAAATGTTCTTTTCCACGGTGCGTCTCCCTCCTGGCGGGGCCTAGGCTTCCCCCAGCTCCAGCCTCCTGGGCCAGATCTCCTCTCTGGGGTTCCTGGGGCGGGGGCAGGGGACCAAGCAAGGCCCACTCTCTGGCCTCCCTTTTTCTGGGGGTGTAGGATGGAGAGGGAGACGGGAGATTCACAAAGTGTGGTATGGAGGAATAGCATCAGGCAGTGCTGGAGAAGCAGCCCCAGAGATCTAGGTTCAAAGTCCAGCTCTGGTAGGTCTCTTCATGGCCCCTTTTTGGGTTTCCTTGGCAAAGACACTAAAGGGGTTGCCCATTTTCTTCCTCCTCATTCTATAGATGAGGAAACTAAGGCAGGCAAGGTTAAGTGACTTGCTCAGGGTCACCCAGTTAGCAAGGGTCTAAGCCAGATTTGAACTCAGGAAGATGAGTCTGACTCCAGCCTGACACTCTATGCCCCTGATAAGGGTAATAGTTAATACTTACAATTGAGGGGGGTGCTAAGTGGTTCAGTGGATTGAAACTATATATATATATATATATATATATATATATATATATATATATGTTGATTTAAGGTTTTACAAAGCATGAGTTTAGATTGTGACCTAGACTTCATTTAGTCAAGACGGGCCATTGAGTATTTATTATAAGCATCTACTATATGCCAGGAGGAAGCTAGATAGCACAGTGGAGAGAGTTCCAGGCCTGGAGTCAGGAAAACTTGTCTTCCTGAAGTCAAATCCAGCCCTGGACACTTACTAGCTGGGTGACCCTGGGCAAGTCATTTGATCCTGTTTACCTTAGTTTCCTCATCTATAAAAAGAGCCAGAGAAGGAACTAGCAAACCCTCCCAGTTTCTTTGCCAAGAAAATGCCAAATGGGGCCATGAAGAGCCAGACATGCCTGAAAAATGACTGAACACCCATGAGTCAGGCATTGTGTTAAGCGATGATGATATAAAGATGAGCAGAACAAGAGGCACTCCCTGCCCTCTAATCTGACTCCTTCATGTTACAAATAAGGAAACTGAGATCCATAGAGAATAAGTGACTGACCCAAGGTCACAGAGATGATCTTGTTCTAAATCTAGGATTCCATAATTCCCAAATGGTTATCATTAATTCAATAATTATCATTATCATGATTTGTCATTAATATGGATAATTATTGATATTGACATATCACCAATATCAATAATTATCCATAAAATAAAAATTGGATAATTATCATTATCATGGTTTATCATTAATATGAATAATTATGGATATTGATGGCATATCATCCATATTAATGATAAATCATGATAATGATAATTATCTAAGTTTTATTTTATGGATAATTATGGATATTGATGGCAGATCATCAATATCCATAATTATCCATACAATAAAATTCAATAATTATCATTATCATGATTTGTCATTAATATGGATAACTAAAATTAAATTAAAATTCCTCAATAGCTTGGGTTTTGGCTTTGTCTAGCTTTTATCGACTATTTACACTTATCCACTTCACCTTATGTTTGTTCTATGCAGCCCCCTCGGGGCTTGTCCTCTCCCAGAGACTCCCTGCTTTTTCTGACATTCTCCTCTACAGAACCTATTCAATAAAATTCTCCCTAAAACCCTTTTAAGGCTTTGTGGTTTGTTCTTGACCAACAGCTGCTGCCTGCTCACACCCACTGTTTGCTTCCATGTTGGCTTTGGGGAGATACTCATCTTCCATTCCTTGGAGAGGAGAGTCTTCCATGACTCACAGCCACCCACAGCACGTGTTGAATGCCTGCATTAAACAGAAGAACCTTGTTTCTGGGACACATATGAGGTGACTAAATGAACTTTGTGATCTTCTTAGGAAGCAATCCAGCCTGCTCTTGTCTCCTATTTCATTCTGGGTGTCTGTCCAAAGTGGATGCTATAGAGAGATAGAGATATAACTGAAGATGCACTGCTAGGTGACTTCTGCAATTGGTCATCTAAATGGGCGTCGTCATCTCCACAAGAGCCATTCTTCATCCACCTGGTATTTCTGATGTGGATGGTTAGGGGAGGTTTTAGAATTCTTCCTGGAAAATCTGCAGCATTCCAGAGCTTGATGAGAGCGAAACATCTGTGAGGAAGGCCAGTTAGAACTTACCACCATCTACTGGGAATTCCTCTTCAGCTTGAGCTCTGTGTTGGATCTCCTCTATGACAGTGGTAGACCTTTGGTAAACATTGGTTGGGGAAGAAAAAAGAAAAAAATGAAATGCTCCCTTTCCTCAAGGTACAGGGATTCTGAGCTGGAAGGGATCTCAAAGGCCCCTTCAATGAATCCCTTCAACTTACAAATGAAGGAATGGAGGGCCAAAGTGGTAAATGATTGACGCTTTAGGAGTATGGATTTGTCAGCGGTTTATAGCATCCAGTATCCCATAAACACGTGTTGAGGGACTCAGTGAATAAAAAGCCATGCCTAGAGATGGGAGGTCCTGGGTTCAAATTTGGCCTCAAATACTTCCTAGCTGTGTGACTCTGGGCAAGTCATTTATCCTCCATTGCCTAGCCCTTGCCATTCTTATGCCTTGGAAGAAATGCTTAGTATTGACTCTAAGATAGACAGCAAGGATTTTATAATAAAAAATCATGAATGTTTGTTGGCTGATTACTTAAAGGATGGATTGAAGAGGGAAGCCAATTAGGTGGCTGTTGCTTTAGCACAGGACCTGGCACAAAATAGGCACTAGATAAATGCTTGCTGGCTTCAGATGAGAGATGAGGGCCTGAACTAAGGAAGTGACTAGTGTGGCTGGATAGAAGACAGGAGGTGGAAGAAAGCCTTGGCAATTAATTGGGATGTGGAGATTGTGAGGGAGAACAAAGGGGTGAACCTGGATGACTGAAAGGACGGGAACACCCTCCCTAGAAGGGGGGAAGTTAGGATGAGTGACAGGCACAGGGAGGCAGATACTGAGCTCCTTGGTGGACCTGGTGGGTTTGTGATGCTGAAGGCTCTCCAGCTGGAGGTGATGTAGGATGAGAAAAGATGCAGAGAAATGGAGTGGGAGAAGGACTGAAGACAAGCTCTCAGATGAACAGCTAAAACATTATTAGGAACTCTGGAGAGAGCTATGAGCACGGGCCAGATTTCAAGGTGTTGAGAAGTGGTTGGAAAGTGAGGAAATGACTCTTTCTAGATATTGAGCTGTGAAAAGGAGAAAGAAGATAGGACAATAATGGGGGGGATTGATGGGGCCAAGTGTAGGTTTGTGGGATTTTTTTTTCTTTTAAGAATGAGAGACTTGATGGAGAGAGGCAGCAGAGCAGGGACTTGTGTTTTAGGAGAGATGGAAGATGACAGAGAAGAGTAGAATGCCTGAGGAGGCAAGCTCCCAGAAGAGAGAGGAGGATACAGGTCTACGAGCATAAGTAGAAGAGTCAGCCTTGACAAGGAGAACTGTCTTTTCCTCAGAAACTAGAGACAAGAGAGAAGAGTTGGGAGATTGTTATAGAAGGGATCAGACGTGTGGCGCCAGGGGAAAGAGATCCCTCCCAATGCACGGCCTCCACTTTCTCAGTTGAGGAAGAGGCAAAGTCTTCAGTTGGGAGGGTGAGGGAGGAGGAGGGATAGGGAGCTTGAGGAGAGAGAGTTTGGAATGGCTCTTTTGGGAATTGCAAAAGAGTCAGCTGAGAGGAATAAAAGGACTGCCATACATGTGTAAAACCCAGTGGAGTTGTGTTTTGGCTTCAGGAGGGGGGTGGTGGGAAGGGAAAGAACATGAATCTTGTAACCATGGGAAAAGATTCTAAATTAACTAATTAAATAAAAATTTCCATTTAGTAAAAAAAAAAAGGATCGTCATATACAATGAGGGCACAGGGGAGAATCGAAAGCATAAATATCTTATAGTCCCATTTGGCATGGTTATGGGACTCCCTCTAAAAGAATGTGACGTGTAAAATCCAGTGGAGTTGAATGTTGGCCAAGGGAGGGGGTTGGGAGGAGGGGAGGGACAGAACATGAATCACATGACCATGGAAAAGTTTTCTTAATTAATTAAATACAATTTTAACAATAAATAAATAAAAGCATGTGACAGAGGGTAGGAGTGGAGAAAGGGTGGTAGGGAAAGAGGGCAAGAGTCTACAAGGAAGAGGATCATCTAGAATTGAACTGTTCAATACTCAAGACTGCGAAGGCAATGAAGTAAGGCCAAACCAAAGCCAAATGGATTAGGAAAAGTGGGAATTGGTAGAAGGGCTAAAGATCATTTAGATGCTAAAGAAAAGATGGAGGAGGCATAAGGTAGAGGAAGAGGACAATAAGAGGTAAAGACCAGAGAGAAGAATTTCAAAGTTCGAGCTTCATAAGGTAGAGAGTAATAAGAAATAGTGGTTCAAGGATTTCAAAGTATTTTCCCTACATTATTTCATTTGATCTTCCAGTGCATTGGATTGCAATGGATGCATCCATATGATGCAGGCGTGATTATTAACTTCATTGTATAGATGAAGAAACTGAGGTGGAGAGAATCTGTCTCTGGTTACATGGCTAGTAAATGTCAATGGAGAGACAGACACATGATAGAGCATTTATTAAGCACCTTCTATATGCAACTGCTCAACTCAAAGTCTCTTAGTTCCCAGAAGTACAAAACATTGTAAAAATGGACTTGAATCCAGGACTTAATCCCCAGAAGTCCTTGCTCCACTTCCCCAATATGCTTTGTAATCTCACTGAATTCTCACTTAGGCTGAGAGCAAATCATTATTTAAAGGGTCTCCCCCCACAGCAGGGTCTCTTCTCTTCCTGTCTCTGCTGGCAAACAGACGTGTCTCATGATGTGAGTGAAATTTGGTTGGGTCTCATGGCCCACCTAGCACGTGCTTCTCTTGCGTGTTTTTTCTTTAATCCTTAACCTTTAATAAACCTCTAAAAATATAATACTCCTTGCAGAGAGAAACTAGTTTCTACTTGCCTCAGTTTCCCCAAATTTTAATCTTTACACCATTTAGGCTAGAGTTCTGAGGCGTGGGGCTTTGGCTCTCTGCTGGACTTCAGACCAAATATGGTGGACACCCTCTAGCCTCTGGTTCCCTGAGGCTCAGCCTCTCTGATGGAGGAAGCCTTCTATTGCCAAATATTAGAAGTCCTCTTCATGGATCTGAAGGACTGGCCTATGGAGGAAGGCTTAATCTTCTTCTGCTTGGCTCCAAGGGCAGAACTTGGAGCCCTGGGCAGAGGTGCTGAAAGGCAAATTGTCCCTTGGTATAAGAAAACATTTACCAAGTAAACAGAACTGTCCCCAAATGGGTGGGGCTGCCTCAGGAAATAGCGGGTTTCCTCCCTCACTTGAGGTCTTCCAGCAAAGGCTAAATGGCCACTAATTGGGGGGGAGGTGGGGTTATCAAGGGAAATCTGCACAGGGTATGAATTAGACTAGATGGTCTCTGAGATCAGCTCTCATTCTGAGATCCGATGATTTCATTCCCACCTTTCTGGGCTTAAATGCCCTCATTTCTAAAACAAAGAAATGGAACTCGATGCCTTCTAAGGCCCCTTCCAGCTTTGCAGTTATTTGAAGAAGATCCCAGAATTCCTACTGAGGTGATAGAAGGAGGCCCTTGTGCCTCTGATCTGGCCAGTGTTGTCTGAGGAAGACCCAGCAAGTGGCCTAAGAATATTAATGATAACCTGGACACCAGAGAACATTATTGCCTACTTCCTCGGCCCTGTCTTCATTACATTCTGAATAATCTCATCTTCATGCACTTACCACTAGGGTCCATTAAGTCTTCTTCCCTTTTCCTCATCTCCCTCCTTTCTTTTTCCCTTCAGCATTGGATCAGAACTATAACCATTAAGTCCAGCTTTGTTTTACAGATGAGGAAACTGAGAATGAGAGGATAAGGGACACACAGGTCTACACAGCTAGCAACTTTCTGGGGCAGGATTTGAACTCAGGTTCACCTAACAAGTGGCTACTGAGCAGTTGTTAAGGGCCCAATGGAAGACAGGAGAAGGGCAAGGCATGACTGGTGCTCTACGGCAGTCCTAAGTCTTGCTGGAGAAATAAATCACACACATGAGGCAATGCTGGCAGGTTAAAAGGTTTCCCTGAATGGCATAGAATATAACTTGCTGTGGAGTTGAAGAAAGGAGATGGCAGAATTGAATTGTGAAAGAACACTCACTTTGAACTCAGAAGACTTTGTGTGATCCTCAGAAAGTCACATAACATCTGGGGCTCTCAATTTCCTTAACTGTCAGAGGAAGGTGAAAGACTAGAAGACCTCTGAGGTCCTTTCTAGCCCTAAAGTCACAGAATGTCGGATTTGGAAGGGAGCCCAGTGGCCAGCTGGTCCAACCCAAACACAAAAGGAACTCCCACTATAATATACAGGTCAAGATATCATCCAATTTATTCTTGAAGACTTACAAGGAAGAGGAACCCATTCCACCACAGCATATTCTGGTTCTAGTGTTTAAGAAGGTTTTCTTGGAATCAAACTCAAATTTGCCTCAGTTGTCTATTTTGCACCATCCCCTCACTCATGACTCTCAGTTCTATCCTCTTAGGGCCAAATGGAACAATTCGAATCCCCTTCTTCATATGAAAGTCCTTTGGATATTTGAAAACAACTGTCATGGCCCCAGGAGTCTGCTTTCATTTTCCTTCAATCAACCCTCACTCAACATGATCTCAAGACCTTTACTGGCCCATCCCCTCTGCACTTTCTCCACCAAATCAATGCCCTTTAACCATGCCCAAAATTTATCCCAAGCCCCTTCCTTTCTTTGAGTTTCAGTTTCCTTGTCTGTGGGTTGGGTGGGCTCTAAATCCAGGATGCTGCAAGCTGCAAGTGATTCTGGGGCACATTTGTTCACTCCAATCCATCAAATTCAGAAGGATTGTGCTGTTTGGAAATGGAACTATGTATGCATAATTTGGCCTCTGTGGTCTGATGGATGATCACTGAGCTTAAGATTCACCTTAAAGAAGTTCTTCCCCCTCTCTAGGCTTCACCTGACTTCTCTATAAAATGAAGGGACTGGATTAAATGGTCTCTAATGGTACTCCTAATCCTAATGCCTATTCAGTCAATTCAACCATCATCTGGGGACATTCAGCTACAAATGAACTAGTCCCCTAACCTCCTTGGGACTCAGTTTCCTCATCTGTAAAATAAGAAGATTGGACTCCCTGGTTTCTCAGGTCTCTTCCAGATTCAACTCAGATCCCAACTACGTTCCCTAAAAACAGCTAGACAAAACCACCTAATGAAATTTAGAGCATACCTCATTTCCGCCATTTGTAGTGTACCATTTTTAATAGAACGAATGAGTGCTTCAAATCATATAGGGTGGTAAAAACATAGAGTAGAGGTACCAACATTTGTTGTGTGGAACCCAAACTCCGTCGCCTCTACTTACTGGAAGCCTATGGCTTCCAGGAGGTGGTGGTAGACTTGAAAGAATGCATCCCTTTTGTAACACAAAGTATGGTCTATTCCTTTTCTAAATATGGATTTCCATATGTCAATAACTGTTCCTACAAAGAGTCCAGAAACCAAGGAGAGGCATGACATTCTACCCATCACTGGGCAGTTGTTTTTAGTGGATGGCAGTGGGAGGGGAGAAATCAAGCCAAGCTGGAAAAGCCAAAAGCCATATGGCCCCAGGAAAGCCACTGAGGCCCAAAGTAGCATCGGCTTGGGCAAGGTGGTTTCCACCACTGCAGTCACTTTGGGCCAGGGAGGCTGACTCGGCCTCCTCTCACTCCCAGGCCAGGCCAGGCTCCTTCCACTCAGGAGCCAGCTCAGCCTCTAATTGCATCTTGCTTGTCTTTCCACCCATACTGGGACAAATAGCCCTTTGGAATGCCAGTGGTTAAAGGAGGGTGACCAACATGGAAAGTGAAGTGGTTGGTCGGTAAAGGGATGTAGAGATGCCCTAGAGGAAGGAACCTTTAGAGACCATTTTGTTCAAGCTTCTCATTTTATAGATGTGAAAACTGAGAGCC
Source organism: Monodelphis domestica (assembly GCF_027887165.1). Lineage (NCBI taxonomy): Eukaryota > Metazoa > Chordata > Mammalia > Didelphimorphia > Didelphidae > Monodelphis > Monodelphis domestica. The sequence continues at coordinate 31,586,301 of NC_077227.1, forward strand.
AGAGATGGGAAGACTAAGGTCAGATGGTAAGTTAGTAGAAGAATCAGGCTTCAACCCAAGAACCCAAGAGCCATTGCTCTATCCACTATACATCCCTGTCTCTAGCCAAGTCAATTCAATATTGGAAAGGGGTGAGGATGGGGAGACGGTGAAGGAATAGTGGAAAATATGCTGGATGAACCCTAAAAATCTGCCTCAGGGGACAGGAACCTCAACTCTTGATTTCTCTCCCCTACTTTTCTTCCCACTCTATATGTCTCTTAACAGCTCTGGAGTTTCCTATTGGACGTGAGGCCCTGAGGAATAATCTCTGGGCTGTGTGGGTGGCTATCTGAAAACAGAATGGATTGCTCTCCAAGCTCCAATAAATGAGGATTTGGGATCAGGCCCACCTGAGATTTTTAGCATGAGTGTATAGGTGATTTCAACAGGTACAGATGGATCGGTATAGGGAGTTCCCTTACTGAGACAGATTGGATCCTCTCAATTCTGTAACAAATAAATTTAGGGAGTAGTTTGAGGTTCAGGTGATTTGCCCAGGGCTCTACAGAGTAAATGTCAGATTCTAGCACTGCCTCTGAGATATTTATGAAAATGATTTTTATCTAGATTACTTACATATCAGGATGTAAAGGGTCCTAGGGAAGATTTGTTCATTTCTCGTGTCTTCTTAGTCCCAGGAAGCCTGAGGAAATATATGCTTGGTGTCCGCTATTCAAGTAGATTCCCCATTTAGAAACATGGAATTCTCAAAATTAAAGGGGAAATATTTGTGGAAAATGGAAGGAAACACTTGAGCCACCTTTAGTCCTAACTAGATATACAAATCCTTAGCATCACTTATATCCTAGCATTTCAGACACTTACAAGCTGTGTGACTCTGGGCAAGTCATTTAACTTTGTCTCAGTTTCCTCATCTATACAATGAGCTGGAGAAGGAAATGGTAAGTCACTCCAGTAGTATCTTTGCCAAGAAAATGCCAAATGGGGTCTCGAGAAGTCAAACTTGACCTTGTGAAAGAGAATTTAAACTCTCTTTGTCTATTTTAAGTTAATCAATCAAGAACCTGGAGTGCCCCACCTTCCACACTTAGTCATTAACAGTTAGTAAGAACCTTTTACTAGAAAAGGAAGTTCATACCCTAAAAGACCACAAGCATCGCCCCCATCCCTGCTGGATGGCAAATTGGGAGACTGAGATTGATTCTTGAGATGTGATAAGGAGAGCTGATGGGGATGGGGGGAAACCTGTGTATAAGGAGCCTCTGGGACCCTCCGAGGTTCTTTTGGCAGTCTTTTGCCTCATGGGTGTGAGCTCTGGTGAGATTCTTTGAGGTCTTTGGACTCCTCAGTGGATTGAGCTCTTGGACAGCTCAGCATCTTTTGGGGCTTCGGATTTTGGCTTCCTGATTCGGACTTTGGATTCTGATGAAGATTCGGCTTCCTACATTGGAGACTCGGGCTGAAGAGGGACACTAACTTGGGTGAGACTCTTGCCTCTTCAGCATTGAACTTTGGTGACTGAAACTCCTATCTGGAGACACTCTTGTGGGCTGGTGAGATTCGCATTCAGTTTTACATTCACAGTCTGGAGGCATTTGGACCCAGACTTAGGGTATTTTTAGCGAGGCAATATTTTCTACCTCCTTCCTATATTTCCCTCTCTTACTACTACTATTTTGCTGTAATAAAGCTAACTAAAGCTACTAACAGTTTCATGAATTAATGTTTAATTATTATAAATGGCAACCACCATTTTTAAAATTCTTATATTTGTCAAACCCATTTTAATTATTACAACCCAAACAACTGAACAGCAATAAGCATCATTTAGCACATTCAAGAATGTGCTAGGGCTGCCTGGCAAAGATCTACCAATCTTGTTTCCCCCTGATATTCCATGAAGAAAGTGGTTCATTCTCTGTCTCTGTCTCTGTCTCTTTCACAACTGGATCCTAAGGCCAATTTTTTTTTTTTTTGTAGACAGAATATACTTCTAAGTTCAATCTGCATTATTAACATTTTCTCCATTATTTCCTTAAATCTAGACAATCAACAAAACAATAAATTAAACCCAGATTTGTGTGAACTATAAATGCTCACATTGTAAACTTCCAGTTGGCTCTGGTAGTATTTGACTCTAGTTCCCTTTCTACCCTCTATCATAAATGCCTTCTTCATTTGACTGCCATTTATTTCCTTCAGTTACTCAGAGAAGGGAAAGTCTCAGAACTCTGCATCATGTTAGATAGTATATAAATAATTAAGCCATCTTGATTTTAACCTTTTGAAATTTCTGTGATTGAACTCCTAAAAATAAAAATATCTTAAAAATAACCATTCCCATTTCTAAGGTATGTTAAAAATTCTCATGTAAGTAGGTATCCCACTCAAGTGTGGAATCAGGGGAGGAGCCAAGATGGTAGCTTAGTAGCAGTGAAAACTGAAACCTCTCTGTCAATCCTTCCAAACCAAATTTTTAAAAGCACCTCAAAATGGCAGGAATCAAAAACCAATAGCAGGACAGAGTGAGAGGGCTCTCCCACTGAACACAACTTGAAAGGTAGGCAAATAGAGTTGATTTTCACAGGATAAGGGGGAAACAGAAGCAAAACTACACAAAGAGGAGTTCTGGCTGAGCATCCCTCCCCCCTGTGCCCATTGTGCCATGTTCTGAGCTTGGGCATAGGCCAACTTTGGGATCCCAGAACCCTGTCTACACCAACCACAGAGCATCCCACACCCCAGACCCACCCTTTAAAATTTCATTCCCTGGCACCACCCATAGTGAGGCCCAGAAGTCCATAATGCTTGGCTTTTTCAAACCTGCACTGTGGTGAAGACCTAGCCCCATGGCAAAATAGTTCACAGGAAGACATCAGCAGAGGAGACAGAATCAGCAGATTTCAGAATTCCCAGTCCACTGGGGAGGGGAGGGGGAAAGCTGGGAAAAATGAGCAAATAGCAAAAGAAACACCTAACTCTAGAAAATTCCCATGGAGACAAAGAGTGAAGCAGAGTCAATATGGGATGGTGGGACCTAAACAAACATGTACCAAAACTCCAAGCATGGAATCATCTAATTATTTGGGTTCAGTGTAGATAACAAAGTTACATTTTGCCTTCATCCAGTGCTTCCTCTCTACCAACACACCAGGCAGGAACCAAAAGTCCAAAGGGATGTTTAATTGAAAGAGAATAGCAAAATATGTAATTGAGAAAATTTCCATAACCCATTATTACATATCAATCCAATCTTCCTTGGGCTTGTAGAGTGAAGGGGATGGAGGGACAGATTCATATTTGGAGGTGAAGAAAGGCTGTGCATTCAGGTGCCAATTGCTGTGTGCCCTGTCTGGAAGGATTCCTCCTTCTGGATTCTCTTTCTCTTCCATTTGCTTCATCTTGAAGACTACCACTTGCCTGCACTCTTGCTCATTCTAGTTCTCCTATCACTATTGCTATCATTGTTGCTTTGGGGAAGTGTCTTAAATTTTTTTAAAGTGAGACCACCCCTTGCTAGTGTGCCCAGAAGTTAGCTAGTCATCACATTATCAGCTCTGTTGTTAGTCAAAGCCAGACTGCTTCTCTTCTTCCCCTCAAGCTAGTAGACAAAAAAAGCATCCAGGCAGCAGCAAGTGTTTTGAGTTATCTTCCTCAATCAAAGGTTCTCAGCCCTAACTCCTACATGAGAGTGACTTCATCCCATTCACCACTTTTCCCCCTCCATGTGCAGACAGGGTACCTTCACAAAGAGTTGGAAGCAAATATACATCCCTATTTTTTTTTATCCTTTTAGTTCCCATCTAGATAACACCCAGCCCTACCCTAGGTACCTAGCCATGCAAATTCTTTTGAACCTCTGATAAGCCTCAAATAGAATTGCAGAATCAAAGAATTTTAGAGCTAGGAAGAACCTCAATGGTCATCCAGCCAACTCAAATCCAGAAGAAATTTCTAGCACAAGATGGCAGCCTGAGCTATGATTCCTGCTGTCATTACAGAGGCTTTAAATTCACAATATCCCTGTGAAGTGTCATTTATTGCTGTGTCCATTTTATTGAGGAAGCCGAGGCTCAGACAAGGAAATACACTTGCTTGTGACTGCATGGCTAGAAAACATCCAAGTCTAGGTTTGAACCTAGAGCTATTTCTCATATACCATACTGTAATGTCTGGATAGACCTGGCCCCATGCAAGTACCTCCCCTTTTCACAAAATAGTAAAAGCTGAAACCAAGAGCCTGTGTCAGAGATGCCTTCCCTGGAGGTGAAATTGTTTGAATCCTTTCCCATAATTCTTGAGAATAGATCAATTTATTTTACACCAGGATTCCTGATGTCTTAACGAATCATGGAGCCAGAAGGGTTACTGTGAGATTACCTGATCTAACTTTTCCACTTTACAGGTAGGGAAACTGAGGCCTATATGGAAAACTTGTTAGCAAGTTGCAGAGATCCAACTTGAACTGAGTTCATCTGTCTCAATCTAGCCCTCTTTCCATGACACTTTGAATCTTTTCCTTATGGGCTCACCACTGCCCTGTGCAATAGGCACCATAGCTATTCTATGCCGAATTCCCATTCTGTAGATGAGGAAATTGAGACACCAAGAAATGAGATGACTGGCTCAAGGTCACAAAGTAAGATGGATATCCAGTCTGTCCTGGCTCCAAATCCTCTCTTCGGTCCATAATATCCCATTGTCCCTATGATAATGGTAATGATAACAGCAAGCATTCATGTAAGGTTTTAGTTTGCAAAATTACAAACATCATTGAATCCTCGCATCTCTAAGTGACAAATGCTATCATTATCCACATTTTACAGATGAAGAAACTGAAGCTGAAAGAGGATAAATGATTTGCCCCAGGGCACTCAGTTGAAAAATGTCTGAAGCAGAATTTGAACTCGGGTCTTTCCCTCCCCAAGTCCAGTGCTCTCTCCACTATGGTAGTACAAGTATGACCTCCATTTTTGCAGATGAGGAGCATGAGGTTTTGGGGTCACACAGCTAATAAGTGTGCCAGGCAGGATCTAAAGTCAGGTCTTTGTTTCCTTCAAGCAGATCCGGTCTGCCTCTAACAAGTCCAGGATCCCCCCTCCTAAGGAGTCAGAGGAACTAGCTGAGATAGTTAGATCTTGGGTCCTGGGCATAGGCATGGGGACACAGAGGCAGAGGCAGCACTTGTAGGGAAGGGACTCTGGCCCACCTTCCCTCCTTGACTCACCCCAGCCTTCAGGGGAGTCTTTCACTTACCCTACTAAGTCCTCTCTTCTCTAACCACACTCTAAGTTTAGCCTTTTTCCCAGCTCCGGAGCTCCCCCCAAGAAGCATGCCCCCTTTCCTTCCTCCTCTCCCCCTTGCTGCCCGTCCTGGCCTTCCCCTATAGCCCCTCTGCTCCAGCATCCCCCACCCCTAATCCCAGGCCCCAGCCCCACTGCTCCCTCACCTCACTGGTTATTCAGGGGCCTCCAGGGAGGGACCATCCTTGGGATTCTCTACTGAGATGTCCTGGCCCTCAGCTCCCAGCCTGGGGGCCTGGGCATTCTGAGCCCCTGCCTCTAAGTGAGCTGGCACCTGTCACTCCCCAGAGGCACCCCGGGAGTGTGAGTAATAATGACAGGCTATAAATAACACAGCCACACTGAGACACATGCTTACCCAGTCTGCCCCACTCCTCTGGACCTATTGGCAACAGACAGCCCGGGAGAGGAAGGGCCATCGGAGTCTGAGATCATCAGTTCTTGAAACTTAGAGCCATCAAGCTTGGAGGGACCTTAACGATCACCCCTTCATTTTCCACTGAGGTCCAGAGAAGGGAATGACTTGCCCAGGGTCATTCAACCAACTAATGGCAGATCCCATCCCAGACTCACTGATCCGTAGGAGCTGGAAGAAATCTAAGGGAACATCTAATCCCCATCCCTCCTTGTCGAGAGGAGAAACACAACCCAGAGAGGCCAAGAGATTTGCTTGGGGTCACACAGAAAGCTAGTGGCCATGGGAATGGGATCCAGATCTCTTTGGTCCTCTTCCAGGGCTCTTTGCAACTATACTGATCCGCCTCTTGTTGTGAAAGAAAGCTCCGATGGCCCCCCTCTCCCCTCTGGCCTGTAGCTGGGGAGCAACTCCTTTGAGCTTTCAGGATGCCCCCTCCCCTCTCCCCTGTGCCCTGTCCCCGCAAGCACAGATGGGCCCAGCCCATGCACCTGTTCTCGCTGAACCATCAGCATCCCAGCCTTCAGTGTCCTCAGCTAATCCTCAGTGGGGCCTAACTGCTTAGGACCTAATCCGGCCCATAGCCTGGGAGAGGGAGCTGCATTCTCCCCATTCCTTTGGGCGGGCTGGGGGGCAGGGAACAGGGCGATATGGAGACAGGAAAGCTGCCACGGGCCCTGCGGGAGAGGACAAGTTGGTGACTCCATCCACCGCCTAGTTTCTAAGTCAGCCAACAGAGCTGGAAAAAAACTTTAGCAACGCTCTTTTATTTTACAGATGGGGAAACTGAGGCCGGGGTGGGGGCAGGGGGTTCCCCAAGGTCAGCTAGGAAGCTGAGCCGCAGAGCTGGAGCCGGAAGGCAGGTCTTGTGGCCCTGAGTCCAGGGTTCTTTCTGCCATGGCGGAGCTGGAGGCACAGCCCTGCTCCCCTGGAGAGGCTCTAGGAAGGGGCCCATGTGGAAAGCTGCCCCATCCCTCTCCTTTCCCAACCTCTGGATAGCCCAGAGCGCAGTCCATCATCAGAGCTATGTAAGGACCCAGCTGCACAGGGCAGGTGAGAGCCTTGGGGCGACCTGGCCCATCCCTCAGCCTCTGCCCACTTAGCCCTGGGCACTAAGGGATGGTGGAAGGCCAGCAGGCTCTGGGGCTTTGCATCTTGGCCGGAAGGTCCATCAACCACGTCAAGGCCAGACTCCGGGCAGAAGAAGTCTAACCTTTGGTTGGTCCACTTGGCTCTGAACACCCTCAATAGCTGCGGGCGGTGGGGAAAGGGAGGAGGGCGAGCCCCGAAATCATCTAGGAGACAGCTGTGCGGAGAGCTGCACAGGGAGCCGAGGAGAGAGGACGTTCCTAGCCAGGGGGACGACGTGTACCGTGACGATGAAGGGGAGGCACCCAGGGGAACCTTGGAGACTCTTGTGAAATCAGTCTGGAAAAATGGGTTGGGGCCACCTTGTAAAGGCTGTCCATGCCACAGAAATGTATATTTGCCTTCAGAGGGAATAGGGAGTCGGGTGAGTTTCTTGAAAAGGTGGGGACAGCTGGGTGGCTCAGTGGATGGAGAGTTAGACCCAGAGACGGGAGGTCCTGGGTTCAAATGTGGCCTTAGACATTTCCTAGCTGAGTGACCCTGGGCAAGTCACTTCACCTCCATGGCCTAGCCCTGACCACTCTTTTGCCTTAGAACCATTACACAGTATTGACTCCAAGATGGAAGGTAAGGGTTTAAAAAAAGTTTCTTGAAAAGGGAAATCAGTGCCTTAGGATGATTGCTTGAAAAAGGAGAGATAAGGGGGAGATTAATTAGGGGGCTAATGTAAGAGTCAATGAAGGCTGGAGGTGATGGGGACTGGCTAAGAGAATGGAGAGAAGGAGCCAGAGGAGACTGAGGGACGTCATGGAAATGGAATTGACAAGATTTAGCACCTGATTCAATATGACGGAGGTGAGAGCTGGAAAAGGCAGAGCTGACTTTCAATCTGTGAGCCAGAATAACTGGGGAAATGAGGGTGCCCTTGACAGAAAATGGGAAATGAGGAAAGGTTAAGAAGGGAAGAGAATGACTTCTATTCTGCATGTTTTTAATTCGAGATGTTCTTTATAATTCAAGTAGGGGTTCTTCATCTAAGTTCCAGGAACCATTTTAAAAAAAATCCTTACTTCCCATCTTAGAATCAATACTGTGTGTTGGTTCATGAGTATTGTGACTTGCCCAGAGTCACAGAGTTAGAGAGCTAGCTGAGATCAGATTTGAACCCAGGGCCTCCATTCTTTAGGTCTGTCAATCCACTGAGCACCTAGCTGCTCCCTTCATGAACTGATTTTAAGACAATATTTTTATAATTTTATTTCAGAATTGGTTTCCTCTATAATCTTATGTATCCTATTTTATGTATTTAAAAATATTAATCTGAGGTGGGTCTAGAGGCTTCATCAAACCTCCAAAGGGTTCTAAGACACTAAAAAGCTTGAAACCCTGGGCTAGAGGTTCTCTAAGATCCCTTTCAACTCTTAATCCTGAGTCTCACAACTTGGGCATCAAGAAAATCTGACCCCAGCGGCTGCCTCCCTGGAATACTGATGGTTATTCGAATTAGAAGAGCCCTGGACTTAAAGTTGGTTTGAGTTCTTGTGCCAACCCTTACCAGCTGTGTGACATTGTGCAAGTTATTTCTCTTATTTGGACTTGTTTCTTCTTCTGAAAGACAAGAAGGTTGGATTAGAATAATCCATCTTAGGTTTCTTCCAGGTCTAGTATTGTATTATGATAGGACCCATTTGAAAAGGGATTGGGATAGGGGAGGAAGGAGAGCAGAGAGACAGTAAACGGTAAGCACGCCGAGGCCAGGGATGGTTTTTACTATCATTTTGCCCATTGCCAACATAGCACTTTATACCTGCTGGACATTCAGTGCTGTTTGAATTGAACTGAATTGATTGCCAAAAGAAGGGCCAGTCTTTGTTCTTTTCTCCTTCAATGGTGTAAAAATAAACTCGAATCCAGGACTTAAATCCCCAGAAATCCTTGCTCCACTTCCCCAGAATGCCCTCTAATCTCACTGAATTCTCACCTGGGCCAAGAACGAGATGGGGTATTTAAACCTGGTTGTGAATAGGCTCAGCCTCTTTTGGACTTCCGTTTTGGAGCAGATGCATCTCTTTCATGATGTGAGGTTATCTTGTCTAGGCCTCTCTGTCCTAGGCATGTGCTTTCTTATTCTGTATTTTCTTTAATCCTTAATCTTCAATAAACCTCATAAAAATATAATACTCCTTGCAGAGAGAAACTAATTTCTACCTGCCTCAGTATTCCCTAAATTTTAATCTTTACAATGGCAAGGACATGTTTAAAGTATAGCTAAATGGGTTGGAGTGGCCAAAGCCCCAGACTGTTAGAGGTAAGGGATAAGTATCCGAGGAATGGGCTATTTGTCCAAGGATCCAGAGTTTTGTAGACATCATTGAGGAAGTTTTTCCTAGGCAGACATTCCCTTGATGTTGGAAATTAGTCCCTGGGATAGGATTGAGGGTAGAGTGTTGAGAAGGGAGTTGGGATACGGACAAGATATTGATAGTGAAGGTACTCTTCCTTTTTATTTTCATGCTAAACACCCTTCTTTATTGGCCATCGTTATAAGAGTACAGTCATACATAACCAAAATCCCAAAATAAAACCATAAATATACTGATGTGAAAGATGACTGGATAACATTCCCCATCATAAGTCTTTCAGGATTTTCCCAATTGCTGAGAGTAGCCCAGTTTTCAAAGATAATAACTGTCCAACATTGCTGTTATTGTGTACAACGTTCTCTGAGTTCTGCTTATTTCACTCTGTATCCATTCCTTCATATCTTTCCAGCTTTTTCTGAAATCATCTTGCTCATCATTTCTTATATCACAATAGTATTCCATTACCAACATGCACCACAATTTGTTCAGCCATTCCCCAATGGATGGGTATCTCCTCAATTTCCAGTTCTTTGTCACCACAAAAAGAGCAGCTATAAATATTTTTGTACAAGTGGGTCCTTTCCTCTTTTTAAATTATCTCTTTGGGATACAGATCCAGTAGTGACATTACCAGATCAAAGGGTATTCACATTTTTATACCCCTTTGGGTATAGTTCCAAATTGTGCCTTCCAGAATGATTGGATCAGTTCACAAATCCACCAACAATGCATCACTATCCCAGTTTTGCCACATCTCTTCCAACATTTATCATTTTACTGTAATATTGGCCAATCTGGTAAGTGTGAGGTGGTACCTCAATATTGTTTTAATTTGCATTTTCCTAATCAAGAGTGATTTAGAACATTTTTTCATATGATTATTGATGGCCTTGACTTCTTCACCTGAAAATTGCTTGTTCATATCCTTTGACCATTGGGGAATGGCTTGTATTCTTATAAATTTGACTTAGTTATTATTTTATAAATTTGAGAAATTAGACTTTTATCAGAGACACTTGTTATAATTTTTTCCCAATTTTTTGTTTCCCTTCTAATTTTGGTTAGATTGGTTTTGTTTGTAATTTTTTATATTTTATATTTCAATTTTTATATTTTATATTTTTTAAATTTAATATAATAAAATTCATTTTATACCTTATAATACTCTCTATCTCTTGTTTGTTTATAAATTCTTCCCTTCTCCAAAGATCTGTCAGGTAAACCATTCTGTGTTCCCCTCATTTAGTTATGGTATCACTCTTTATATACAAATCATATATTCATTTTGACCTTATCTCAGTATAAAGTATGAGATATTGGTCTATATCTAGCTTCTGCCATACTGTTTTCCAATTTTCCCAGTAGTTTTTCGTTTAAGGACTGAGTTCTTATTCCAAAAGCTGGGATCTTTGGGTTGTGAAGGCACTCTTGATACAGATTTGAAGAAGGTAGATTCAAGGTCCTGCTTTGAGTTAAGGTGATCTTAGGGGGCTGGTTCATCTAGGAGGCTCCAGGGTAAGAGAGTAGCCTTGAGAGTAGAGCCTTCTGGATTCTATGTCCCAAATTGCTTAATATGGTGGAGGAGGAAGGGAGCAAGGGTTGGGGGTGAATCAGAGTAGTATGGGCAGGGGCTTACAGTACTTGGCTGGGGACTTTTGTAGAAGCTGCAAACAACATGCAAAGGCTACAGATGATACAGAAAAAAGTTTAGAAACTCATTTTTACTCAACATTGACCTACGTATAGCCCATGACCAAATAGTTAACCCACATTTCCCAGCAAGGTACTGTAAACATTCCATAAAAGAAGAAAAAATTCAGACTTCTTTGGCATAAAGGGAGGACCAAAACATTTTAGGTGGATTTTCCAGATTGTGGGGGCATGGTATCCCTAACTGCCACAATGTGGAAGGGAGGCCCATGGCACCTACCTAATACCAAAGGGATATTAGGAGGATCAAATGACATAGTATTGTAAAGTGCTTTGCAAAACTTCAAGTGCCATATAAATGCTAGCTATAGGTGATGGGTATACAGAATCAAGACCAGTCCCTACCCTCAAGGAGCTTACATTTGTACTGAAGGGAAATTATGTGTAGAAAGGTAAGAAAACACAAATTAATGGGAAGGAGAGAAAAGGAAGGCCTTCCCCCTCCCCCAATTTTTAAAGAGTGATACAGTAAAAATAGCACGTAAGATTTTATTCCAACTTTCCTATTTATCAGTATGTTCTTATACACATCTCTTCCCTTTTCTGAACCTCAGTTTCCTCATGTGTAAAATGAAGAAATTGAACTAAATGATCTCTGATGTCTCTTCTATGTCTATAGTATAAAAACCCATAATCCTATTGTTAGGGTGGGTGTCAATGGAATTAATCAATTTCCCAATCTCCTTTGACAAAGACGCTGTGCCTGATACCTTAACCAGGTAAGAACATGTATTGACTGAATCAATCATTCACGTGTTTTAGACTAAGTGCCCCAAAAGCCTTGATTAATTTAGATATTTTTGTCATTTGTTGTATGACTTGCAGTGACTATGCACAAGAAGTATGTTTGGATTGATTGAGTAAATTTGGTCACACCATGTGGGTTTTTTAAAAAATAAAATAGGCCAGTTTAGAATAAGGGAATTTGAGTCAATTATGAGCCAGAAGAGAGTATTTCTAGCCAAGCCCTTGAGAAGTGATTATTTGGAAGAAGAGAGGAGGAAAAGAGCTTTGGTATTGCTCTTGGTCCCAGTCTTCTCTTACTAACACCTATTCCTTGACTAGAAGAGAACCTTGTGATTTTTGGAAGAGAGAAGATTTGAACTTATTCCTTGATATCTTAGTCCTACCAGCACCCCCAACATAGATTGTTGCTGTGTCTGAATTCAGACCAGAATACATTAGACACATCAAGGCTTGATAAGAAGCCCAATAGAAAAGTTATGCCATATCTAAGGGGAACTTCATGAGGTCTTCATCAAAAGAACTCCCAGGGGGCAGCTGGGTGGCTTAATGGATTAAGAAACAAGAGGTCTTGGGGGCAGCTGGGTAGCTCAGTGTGTTGAGAGCTAGGCCTAGACATGGGAGGTCTTAGGTTCAAATTTGACCTCAGACACTTCCCAGTTGTGTGACCCTGGGCAAGTCACTTGACCCCCATTGCCTAGCCCTTACCACTCTTCTGCCTTGGAGCCAATACACAGTAGTGACTCCAAGACGGAAGGTAAGGGTTTAAAAAAAAAAAAGAAACAAGAGGTCTTGGGTTCAAATGTGACCTCAGATGCTTCCTACACAGCACTGATTCTAAGCCAAAAGATAAGGGTTTTTAAAAAAAGAACTTCCAAAGGCTATATTTACCCTCTTTGCTTCCTGTACTCTCTAAATTTAAGATCCTTTTCCCTTGGATTATGTATGTACTTAAGATAGTACAGTTTTGAAAGGTTGTTTTATGTCAACTATACCACCATAGTAAATATCCATTTCTAAAATTTAATTGTCTGTCTGACTAATTGATATCAACTGATAATCCTTAGAAGAAGCGCATCAGTGGGGGCTCATTAGCTAAAACATTAGATAAACACCTTCAGCCCCTTAGGGCTACTCCGAAAACTCAGAGGGGACATAGTAGCTGCCTTCTGGGGATCCAGCCTGCTAGTGCAAGTAGAGGTGATGATCCTCAGTTATCACAGTAAGGAGAAACTGAGTCTACTGTATGTTCTAACCCACTCCTCCTCATTCCCTACTTAGTCTTGTGAATGAAGTGATTGTTGAAGGTTCTTTTAGATCTCCAGGCTGGCAGGCTATGGGGCTTTTAGCCAGAATGCTGACTCAGATGTGGTCCCTTCTTTCCTCCCTGTCAGTCTTATTCCCTCCCATGACCCTACAGGAAGTCCTCATAATTTGGCAAATCATCCATGGTCTACCCAGTGGTTTCCCAAGCCAATGTCCATGAATTGGGCCAAACTGTGAAGTCAGTTAAGTTTGTAATTAGTGTCTCCTGTCATCATGGTGTCCCATTTTGGACAGAGGCTCAGGATTCTTACGCATTCATTCCTTCATACGCCTTACTACATACCTAATAAGGCTTACTACCAGGATGGACTCTTCCTCTTTGGGGGACTGAGCTTTCCAGACTCATCTTACTTTGTATAATATAGCCTCATAGATTTGGCTCTGTACAGAACTTCAGAGGCCCTCTTAATCCCTTAACCCCCTTAATTTACAGATGAAGAAACTGAGATCTAGAGAGGCTGACTGGCCTAAGAACACAGTAGCAAGAATTGAATCTGGGTCCTCTGTCTCCAAACTCATTGCTTTTCCCACTTGTACCTCACTACTTCTCCAAAACTTGTTATCATTCATCATTAGGCGATTGACCCTGTTAGAAGTATTTGTGAATGAAAAGTTTTGTAAAATTATCTTCACATATGCAAGATGATGGAGAAAGGAGAGATGGTAGATGGTGTGAAGGAAACCTATGGTGTAGGTCACAATCTCTAGGGCTTCACAAGATGTTCTCCCAGTTCTCCTATCTGGACCTCCTGACCATTTCTCAGTCTCCTTTGCTGAATCTTCTTCTATCTCTTTCCATAATTTTGCTTCTGTGTTCTTTGCTTCATAAAACGGGTCTCGGCAGATGGTATATTTGGATATGAAACAGTACACTTAGAGTTGGAGATAATCTGTGACATATTTGTTAAGCAAAAATAGCAATCTGTTGAATGGTCTTTTTCTTTTTCTCCAGATCATGGAACCATGAACAAACGGTATCCGAGAAGATCCACAGATGCAGTTGAAAGTCTTTTACAAATAATACAGCCCACGTGTGAGAAACACACCAAGGCAAGGCTCATCTCTTTCCTCAAATAGAATTTCACCTCTGAGATGTCACAGTTAGCGTGGTAACTCTCATATAACAAGAACTATCCAAAGGATCATCACATCTATGAGTTGACTTTGGTAAGAGACACCAACATCTGTGAAGCACAGAACACCTGAGAAAACAGGTTAAGAAACAAGAGGGGTGTTTACCAAATAACAGAACATGTTGCCACATCTTGAGGATGTAATTGCCTGACTGAGCCCCTGAGAGCACTTCTCAGCCTGGCATGCCACACAGAATATAAGCTTTGATGTAACTCAGCAGGCAAGAACAGGCAACTAATGGCTTCTTCTGATACTCTCCCAACACCTCCTTGACCTCTCTTAATAAAACCACAATTTATTATCTCCCAGAAACTCTTTCAGGTGTGGAGAGCTGTCCCAAGTGGAAGGAGCTCCCTTGGAAGTCAGTGGATAGCCACTTGTTAGAGGTCTTTGGGCAGAGACTGTAGTACCACTTGCTGAATGTGTTGTAGAAGAAATTATTGCTTGGGTAGATTCTCTCTTGGACTAGATTGCCTGTAGCTCTGTGGCTTGAGGGGCTTCTAGGATGAATTTGTCGTCATTCCATATACGAGATGTTCTTGAAGTTTTAGTTAATGGGTAGTGCTAGCTTAGGGTTCCAGGATGGCTTCTCTATGAATTTTTGAACATGCTGTGACCTGGGATTGCCAATGGGAATGATGGAATTGGTCTTAGCCAATCAGAGGATGCTTTGGGGAGTATTGACACCCAGCAGATCATCTGAGATGCCCCGTGTCATCAGCTGAAAGGTCGGTTACCGTCCTGTATATTTGGAGTCCTTCCAGGGGATCAAGCAGTCCTTCTGACAAGGAAGGAATGGAAACTCAGCATGTCCATACTCTGTCTGCATCTTGGATAAGAGTATGAGTGTGAGATTTGGGGTATATGTGAGCATATCTGTGTGTTTATATGACTGTGTACAACTGGAGATGTATCAGAATGTGTGGGAGTCTAAGGGTGAGTGAGCCTGAATTGTGCTAAGGCTGAGTGTGTGTGTGTGCCTGGGGATGTGTGGCTATGTCTGAAGGGAAATGTATCTGTCCATCTGTGAGTGGATTGGAGTGAATGGGGACCTGTCTGAGGATGTGTGCCCAAACATGGTTGTTTTTGAGTGAATATAAGTGTGTGTGTGTGTGTGTGTGTGTGTGTGTGTGTGGTTGAAACTGGCCAGGGCAGCCAGGTGACTCAGTGGATAGTCAGACTTATACGTGGGAGGTCCTGGGTTCAAATGTGACCTCAGACAATTCCTAGCTCTGCAAACCTGGGCAAGTCATAATCCCAGTTATCTAGCCTGTACCTCTCTTCTGCCTTGGACCTGATAATTCTAAAAGAGAAGCTAAGAATTTAAAATTTAAAAACAAAGAACAACAAAAAATGGCCATGTCTGAATCTGAGTAGTTGTGTCTAAGTGAGAATGTCCCTGAATGTTTCTCTGTGTGTGATTATGTCTAAGTGCATATGGTGGGATTTGACCCTGGGCAAGCCACTTAATCTCTATTTACCTCAATTTCCTCCTCATTAAATAGGGATAACAATTCCAGGGATTGTTGTAAGGACCAAATGAGATAATAACTGTAAAAAGCCTAATACAGTACCTAGCACATAGTAGGTACTAGATAAATATTAGCTATTACTATTATTAAAATAGTTCAAATTATCTTGGATTCTTCATGGTCATTGCAGGGCACTTGTCTGCACTATGACTCAGTTTTCTTTTATGTAAACAGGAGGAGATTGGATGAGCTCATCTCTAAGATCTCTTCCAGCTCTAAATTTATTACCCTGTAATCTTATGATCATTCCTCCCCTTCATCACCCACATTCAATCCGTGACCAAATGCTCTCCATTCTTCCTTTAATCTTTCTGGGTCTCAGTTTCTCCTTTTATTGAAAGATATCTATAATAAAATCCACTTTTCCCTTCTCCTTTGCCACTATCTCAAAAGGAGAATCGTATGATAATTACACTAGCCTCTTCTTTCAGTGTCTCCTTGTGACATGGAAACCATTCTGGACTGTTAAAGGCTATGCCAATATAGTACAAGCTTAGAAAAATACTCCCCAAGTAGAGAAGGTCCAAGGGCAGACCTGTTTATGGGCAGCATATCTGTCCAAGAATCAACCTGGTCAAGTTTAAGAATGGCATTGAAAAGCTGCAGTTAGTCCAGAGGAAGACAACCCAAATGGTGAAAGACCTTGAATCTATGACAAGTAAGGACTGTTCGAAAGAACTGGGCATGTTTGCCTTGGAGAAGAGAAGATTCTAGGGAAACATGGTAGCTGTCTCCAAGTACTGGAAGGACTCTCATATGGAAAAAGGATCAGACTTGTTCTGGTGGTCCTCAGAGAGCAGAGCCAGGAACAATGGAGGGACATTACAAGGGTATTAATTTAGACTTGATGTCAGAGAGAATGTCCTAACCATGAGAGCTGCCCAAAATTGGAATGGATTCCTTGAGAGGTGGTAGATTCCCTCTTCTTGGTGGTCTTCAAATAGAGGCCAGCTGAGTACTCCTCAGGAATGTTACAGTAGGAGATTCCTTTTGTGTATAGACCAAACTAAATGTCCACTGAGGTCCCTTACAACTCTCTGATCATGTGATTCTTTATGGCACAGAAAAGCTCCTCAACACAAAGTTGGTTATGAACTAAAGAAATTAATAATAATACCCTCAGTGAAGAGGTAGAGTCTTTGCCAATGGGGTTACTGGATAGAAGACCCACATAGATGAGGTAAAATATGATAGGAACTGAAGAATTCCTTAAGATCACAGTTTCCTCCTCTGAATTTTTGTTGGGGTTTTTTTTGGGGGGGGGGTATTATCATCATCTAAAGTATTTGTGACCCTGAGAAAGTCACTTAAATTTTCTGATGCTGTTTTTAATTCTATAAAAAGGTGATGGTAACACTTGCCTTACTAAACAAGAATAACATAATGGGCAGAAAATTGAGCTGAGAATTAGGATTGTAAGGGTTAAAAATGGTTTGACTAGGTTTATGCATTAAAAAAGGTTGTTGTGGTCGCCATTACAAAAATTAAAGTTAAACTATGAGTTAGTGGGCTGTTTAGCAACTTTATTTACATCTAGGTAGAGATATTAAAGTGGGAAATATAGGAAGGAGATAGAAAATATCACTTAGCTAAAAATACCTCAAGTTCTAATCCTAGTGCCTCCAGACTTTGAATGCAAATCTCACCAGTCCACAAGAGTGTCTCCGGACAGGCGTTGTAACAACCAAAAGCCATTGCCAAAGAGGCTGAGTCACAAAGGGCAGTCTCTCACACTAAGGAGGCAAGAGTCTCACCTGAGTCAGCATCCCTCTTCAGTCCAAGTCTCCAATGTAGGAAGCCGAATCTTCACCAGAATCCAAAGTCCAAATCAGGAAACCAAAATCTAAAGAGCCAAAAGACTATGAAAACTGCAGAGAACCTTTAGCTTCTTCAAGAACTGCCCAGGGGGTGGGGGCAGTGCCTTTTAGGGCATGAACTTTTTTTGTTAGTGACTTACTACATGTTAAGTAGGGGAACTGTAAGTTCTTGATTGGCTAACTTAAAATAGACACAGGGAATAAAAATTCCCTTTCACAGGATGACCTGGCCTCAAGTCCTGCCTCTGACCCACATTGACAGTACAATTCTGAGCTCTTACCCTTCAGTGTCCCAAGCAACTCATAAGGATTCTAAGTCACAGAATAGTGGCCAATCTGTATCAATGAAGAGTTTCCTCACTGGGGAGCTCCCCATAATGATGAACTCACATATATAAACTTAATTGGTTTTCTGACTGGGTGATCTGGCTTCTAATCCTTAACTACACAGTGTAAAAGCATTTGTCTTCCCTTGCTGGGCGGCTCAGAAAATGGGGGCAGAAACAGAAGATGACCCTTATGAGTCTAAAGACCAAATATTTGGTTGCTACTCCAAGCTGAGGCCAGTAGAAGCACCCAGAATAAAGCAATATGATGATAGCACTAGAGGGTGTTGAAAGCCCTGTAGAGCTGGAGGTATAGACTGCTTTGGCTACCTATGTCCTTAGGTGTGGAACCTTCCAGGGAGAGATCTCCATGCATATTCCCATATCACTTGGGTTTTCATAGTTCTGTATCCACCATGCTCCATGGCATAACATCCTATGGAAGAACATATGCCTCCTGTGTACATTGGGGCATGTACCAGCCCTATGGTGAAAAGCTTTTGTGAACTTCAGAAAATCACAGAATTTGAGAGTTGGAAGAGGCCTCAGTGAGCTCCCTCTTTTCTCCTTTTCCCACCTCCTATCACTCAGATGCTTTTTGATCCTCTCTCTTCCTTTACCCTTGCCTCCTACAATGAGGTGGCCTTAGTTCTTATCCCTCCTCTACTTGTTCAAGTGACTCCATTCTATCACATCATCTCCAATAGACTACCTACCCTCTCTGGAATCCCCACTTTTTCTTTCTTCAACCTTATCTTCTGGAGGGTTTCAGAAAAACCTGGGAAGATTTATATGAACTGATATAAATGGAAATGAACAGAACCAGGAGAGCATTATACACAGTAACAACAATATTATAACAACGATTAATTGTGAAAGACTAAGCTACTCTGAGCAATACAATGATCCAAGGGAATTCCAAAGGATCCAAAGAGAGAACTGATGAGCTCTGAGTGCAGATTGAAGCATGCTTTTCAATTTCTTTATTATTCTTGCTCTCCACCCAACTTTCCCTTAACAAGGCTAATATGAAAATATATTTTGTATGTCTTTAAAAAAAACTTTCTCAGAAATGTGGGAGTAGAAACACAGGAGAAAAACAAATGCTTGATCACATGGGTCAATGGGGATATGATTGGGGATGTAGACTCTAAAGGATCACTGTAGTGCAACTGTCAACAACATGGAAATAGGTCTTGATCAATGACACATGTAAAACCCAGTGGAATTGCTCATTGGCTACAGGAAGTGGGGTAGGAGAGGAGGGAAGGGAAAGAACTTGAATCATGTAACTCTGTAAAATATTCTAAATTAACTAATTGAATAAAAAATTTTAATTAAAAAAAAGAAAGTATAGCAAGAGACAAAGTCACTACAGTGGTATTTAATCATTGCACCTTCCCGCTGATAGAAGATCAAGATGTGCCTTACTTTATTCAATAACAAGAGTCCAGAAAAATATTCTGTACAATTTGGAAATTTGTTTATAAATATTATCATAAAATATTACACATAAAAATAAAATAAATAAAATCATTTCCCCTCTATCTTAATATCGGTTCTAAAGACAGAAAAGAGGTAAGGGCTATGTAGTCCAGGTTAAGTGATTTGCCTTAAGTGTCTGAAAGCAAGTGTCTGAGGTCAAATTTGAACTGAAGTCTTCCCAACTTCAGGCCAGGTGCTCTGTCCACTGTGCTACCTAGCTGTCCTCACCCCCTTTTTCACTTATTATCAATCTCTCTTGATCTACTGACTCATCTCCTACGATCTACAAATATACCCATATCTCCCCATCCTGAAAAAACTCTCCCTTGATTCTTCCATCCCTGCTAACTATTGTCCTATTTCTCTTCTGCTCTTTGTAGCTAAACTAAAAAAAGCCATTTACAATAGATGATGCCACTGTGTCTTCCTTCCTCTCTTCTTAACCCCTTTCAATCCAGTTTCCGAACTTACCATTCCACCAAATCTGCTTTCTCCAAAGTTACCAAATCCAGTGGCCTTTTCTTTTCTTTTTTAAATTCCTACCTTCCATCTCAGAATCAATATTAAGCATTGGTCCCAAGGCAGAAGAGCAGTAAGGGGTAGGCATTGGAGTTAAGTGACTTATCCAAGGTCACACAATTAGGAGATTTGAACCCCAAACCTCCCACCTCCAGGTCTGGCTCTCTAGCCATTGAGTTGCCCTTCCAGTGGCCTTTTCTTAATTCTCATTCCCCTCAACCTCTCTATTGCCTTTGACATTGTTAATCACTCCCTTCTGGACTTTCTGGACACCATTTTCTCCTGGTTCTCCTCCTACCTCTCTGACTGCTCCTTCTTGATCTCCTTTGCTGGATCTTTATCCATATCACACCTTTTAACTAGAGATGTCCGGGGAGATTGAGTTCTGAGACCTTTTCTCTTCTCCCTAAATAGTGCTAATACCATTGGCATAGAGATGGTAATTAAATCCATGGGATTTCATCAACTGCTATGGATTTAATTATCATCTCTATGCTGATGATTCTCAAATCCATCCTACCCTAAACTTGCTGTTACATATAATTTCCACAATTCTAAGAGAAACTTGGACTTTACAAGATTTCTAATCTGATGCCCCACTCTCCCACATGACTTCTCCTGCCATCTATCATTCTTAATCACAAATCTTTGCTGTGCTCACCATTTGTGCCTTGGAAATCCCCCAGATC